>NC_135326.1:11769292-11814292 GCF_048772815.1 Callospermophilus lateralis | reverse complement strand
GACGGATGATGGACAGAGACTCTGTCCTGCAGGTCTCCTGGGCACTGTGGGCCTCTGGGGCTGGGGGTGCTCTGGGGTGGGCTGTGCTGTGCGCTGCAGGAGGTGGAGCAGCCTCTCTGGGCCCCGCACACTATGAACCAGTATTATCAACCTCCTCCTTGACGTCAGAAGTCACAACATACATTTGTCCCTTTGTCTTTCATCCTGTGGGGACCCAGATCCCACCAGGAGGCGTGGGTCAGAGCTGGGCTGTCCGTCCAGTGGAAAGGCCGTCTGGGCAGTCGCTCTGCACCCCTTGGGATGTGCCCAGGGAATGTGCACCAGGAAGGGAGACGGAGCAGGGAGACCTGTCCGGAGCAGACGGGGAGCAGAGCCGATGGATCACTCGAGTCCGTTTAGCCAACGCTGCCAACATACACGCCTCAGCGCCGGGAAACCGAGTCGACGGAGGAAGCGGGTGACAGTTCTCCGCGTTTCAAAGCCGACGTTTGACTGGTGCGTGTGTCTGTGTGTGCGTGTGTTGTACAAGCGCTCAGCGCCAGCGTGGAAAATTCTAATATGACACAGAAATGAGTGTCAGAGATTTAATCCCTTCAGGTAGAAGCCCAAGGAAGGAAGAAACACGTGGGATCTTTATTAATAGATTTTTCTCTTTTTTTTTTACTCTTTATACGACTCATCATGAATTTTTGCGCTTGGGGAATTATTCTGACTTTCTCAAAAGAATATGATAAGATCCAATTTGGGGCTGTCACGGATGGGCTGATTGGCGGGGGGATCTTTGCAAGGGGACGTCGGAGGACGACCTGCGTGGAGCGGAGGCACCTGTGGGTCAGGATCGTGCACCGCGCACCACCTGGAAATGCGTCTCCAGGGCTCACAGGGTCTGCAGGCAACCTGTGCACTCCCTCCATCATCCATTAGGTCCCGTCAGAGCCCAGTGAGTGACATGTCACCGGCGCTGGAAGACAGAGAGACGTGCCTGACAGGTCCCTGACAGCCCCTGCACACTGTGCAAAACGCCGCCCTCCTGCTCCGTCCTGTTCCGCTGTGAGAGGCACGTGGCTCCCTTTGGTCGACTCGGGAACCAAACGGCATGGGAAATCTTTACCCCCCAAACAGAGACGCTGCGCTTTGGGTCCCATCGCGTCAGCACCACGGATGCAGAATCAGAAAGATGGCGGGTGCTGGCTGGGGACCGCTTTGTGTCAATCCTCTGGGATTTTCCACCGCAGGGGAGACCTCAGGGGTGAGCTCTGGGGTTTTCCCACAGACAGGAGCATGGCTCTGAAGGAGGTAAGGAGACCCAGCTGGGTTAAAAAGCAAAACCACCCTAAGGACAAGTGCAGAAATGTGTCCCACGGTCGGTCCTGCCCAGCCACCAGGCGGACATCTTGGCCCCACGATTGGTTCAGGATGGGCATGTGACTCAGTGCGACCCTGAGTTTGTGTGGGAAGGGGGCTGTTCACTGGACTGGGAGGAAGTCCTGGAGGGACTTGAGCAAACTGACCTCTTAGGGAGAAAGGCTGAGGAAGAAGGTGTCAGTCTCACCTCCGTTCTCCTGCAGGTGGCCCCGGACTAGAGACCAGAGCTCATGGTTGCTGTTGAGACAGTCCACGCTGCTGCCTGGCCTCCCGGAGCAGAGGGTGGGAGAGGATGAGAGTGGAGGCTGCTTCTGGTTTGTCCTGGCAATCGAGTGAGTTGCCCCATCCTCCTTTTGAACCAACCTGGCCCAGGGCAGTGTGGACCACCTACCTGCTCTCTTCTTTCTGAACTGATGGACACCCTGAAAAAGCAGGGTATTAGCTTCCTGTGGCTGCTGTAACAAATTAACCAGAAACATGGTGGCTGAAGCAACAGAAAGGTATTTTCTTATGGTACAGAAGTCTGAGACTGCACGTCAGCAGGGTTGGTTCTTGATTTTTCTCTTCTTTCTTTTTGCTTGTGGTCCTGGGGATCGACCAGGGGCACTCAACCACTGAGCCACATCCCCAGCACCCCTCCCCTTTTTTTGGTATTTTATTTAGAGACAGGGTCTCTCTGAGTTGCTGAGTGCTTTGCTAAGTTGCTGAGGTTGGCTTTGAACTCACGATCCTCCTGCCTCAGCCTCTCGAGCTGCTGGGATGACAGAGGTGTGACACAGTGTCCCCTGGCTCTTGGTTTTTGAGGGAGAATCTAGTCTATGCCTCCCTCTCAGCGTCTGGGTCTTGCCACCGATCATCGATATCCCTTGCTCCCTGGTGTTTCCGTTTTTCAGACTTGAGGTACAACAGCCCAGCAACAAGCAAACACCACCTCCTAAAACCAGGGATGGGAAAAGGAGTGGTGCAGATAAACATGAGCCCCGAGTGTTGCTTTCCAAAACAGACATTTGTTTTTGTAAAAATTGTTGGTGTTTGCCTTGGATTGGGCAAGTGAACCAGTTACTTGCAATGTTTACTTTTAGGAAAACACCGTTTCAGGTCAAAGGGGAATGTGGACGCTGGTCTTTATGCCCCCATACGGTGCCCCATGGCTGCTGTTTCAAATGACCACAAACTCCGTGGGACAAGAGAAACTTACTCTTTTATAAAATAAATGCTGTAGAAATCTGGGATCCAGGGGTCACAGGGCTGAGCCCCCTCCAGGGCTCCAGGGGGCTCCTCCTGCCTCTCCAGCTCCTGGGCTCCAGGTGGCCCTGGGCTGGTGGCCCCTCACTGCAGTCTCTGCCTCCGTCTCCACGGGGCTCCTCCTCTGGGTCTGTGTCCCCTCCTGTCTCTTGGGAGGACATGGCCATTGCATGAGGGCCCCCTGACCCAGGAGGAGCCCAGCTCAGGACCCTTCACTGCAGAGACCCTATTTGCCAATAAAGCACTATTCCTGGATTCCGGGGGGTTGGAGAAGGTGGACATCTTTGGGGCAGTACTGTCCAAACTGGGCCATTGACCTCAATCCCCTCTGCATTTCTGCCAAGTGGACACTGACATTCCCATTTCACAGACGGGGCAGGACAGTTTGAGGGGTGGTAAGGGGTGGACTTGCCCTCTGTTCACAACCTCTGGTGACTTTGGGCCCTGAGGGCAACGTCACCTCCTCTCCCTTGTCCTTGGCCACTTGGGAGACACTGAGAAGCCCCCCAAGCTCTTCCTGAATGCAGAGGTCCCCAAGAAACGTGCCTTTCGCCTGCAGAATCACAGGTGGCGTTGCATCTCTGTGGGGGACGCGGGTGCTAGGTGGAAAACCCTGGTGGTGATCCCTGTATGAGTTTTTTCTTTTCTGTAACAAGTTACCTGACACAGACTACTTGAAAAGCAACCAAAGGTTCATGTGGCTCATAGATCTGTAGGGTCCACGATTGGGCAGCACCATGGGTGTGGTTTCTGGTGAGGGTGGTGGGTGGCGGCTTATCAGGGCAGGAACTCATGAAGGAACAAAGGATCAAGTGGAGCAGAGAGCGAGCACAGGTGGGCTCCCCCCGTGGCATAAGGACTTCCACCAGGTTCTTCTTAAGGCTCTTATCATCTGCCAGTAGAGCCTCCCGAGGACCAAGCCTGCCCCAAAGGCACCAGGACTCCAGCAACATGGCAGCCCCCAAGGGCACCAGGACTCCAGCAACATGGCGGCCCCCAAGGGCACCAGGACTTCCAGCAACATGGCAGCCCCCAAGGGCACCAGGACTTCCAGCAACATGGCAGCCCCCAAGGGCACCAGGACTCCAGCAACATGGCGGCCCCCAAGACCACCAGGACTCCAGCAACATGGTGGCCCCCAAGGGCACCAGGACTCCAGCAACATGGTGGCCCCCAAGGGCACCAGGACTCCAGCAACATGGCAGCCCCCAAGGGCACCAGGACTTCCAGCAACATGGCAGCCCCCAAGGGCACCAGGACTCCAGCAACATGGTGGCCCCCAAGGGCACCAGGACCTCCAGCAACATGGTGGCCCCCAAGGGCACCAGGACTCCAGCAACATGGCGGCCCCCAAGGGCACCAGGACCTCCAGCAACATGGCGGCCCCCAAGGGCACCAGGACTCCAGCAACATGGCGGCCCCCAAGGGCACCAGGACTTCCAGCAACATGGCGGCCCCCAAGGGCACCAGGACCTCCAGCAACATGGTGGCCCCCAAGGGCACCAGGACTCCAGCAACATGGTGGCCCCCAAGGGCACCAGGACTCCAGCAACATGACGGCCCCCAAGGGCACCAGGACTTCCAGCAACATGGCGGCCCCCAAGGGCACCAGGACCTCCAGCAACATGGCGGCCCCCAAGGGCACCAGGACTCCAGCAACATGGCGGCCCCCAAGGGCACCAGGACCTCCAGCAACATGGCGGCCTCCAAGACCACCAGGACCTCCAGCAACATGGCGGCCCCCAAGAGCACCAGGACCTCCAGCAACATGGCGGCCCCCAAGGGCACCAGGACCTCCAGCAACATGGCGGCCCCCAAGACCACCAGGACCTCCAGCAACATGGCGGCCCCCAAGACCACCAGGACCTCCAGCAACATGGCGGCCCCCAAGGGCATCAGGACCTCCAGCAACATGGCGGCCTCCAAGGGCACCAGGACCTCCAGCAACATGGCGGACCCCAAGACCACCAGGACCTCCAGCAACATGGTGGCCCCCAAGAGCACCAGGACTCCAGCAACATGACGGCCCCCAAGGGCACCAGGACCTCCAGCAACATGGCGGCCCCCAAGGGCACCAGGACTCCAGCAACATGGCGGCCCCCAAGGGCACCAGGACTCCAGCAACATGGCGGACCCCAAGGGCACCAGGACCTCCAGCAACATGGCGGCCCCCAAGACCACCAGGACCTCCAGCAACATGGCGGCCCCCGAGGGCACCAGACTCCAGCAACATGGCGGCCCCCAAGGGCACCAGGACCTCCAGCAACATGGCGGCCCCCAAGGGCACCAGGACCTCCAGCAACATGGCGGCCCCCAAGACCACCAGGACCTCCAGCAACATGGTGGCCCCCAAAGACATTATCAACTCCAAGAGGGCAACAGGGGGTCCTTACTAGGAAACCTGTCGCCAGGAGAAGAAGGAAGGGCTTCAAGACTGGGCCAGGGTCCTGAGGCCGGGGGGCAGGGGGAGCCAGGGGTCTTCCTGCTGTTGACCGCCATCCCCTTGGATGTACCCCAGAGCCTGCCCACGATTCCCGCCTGCCGCGTGGTCACTGCGTGGACGATGCTGGGCTTCCGGGGGCAGCCCCGCTGTGGCTTTGCGGAGGATGATGTGAAACAGGTGCTGGGAGACAAATGTGCTTTGAATCACGCCTCTCCCCCCCCGGAAGGTTGGCGGGGGTCCTCCCGAGGAATGCGCGCGGGGACCTGTTCAGTGTTTGGCGCCGACGGTGCAGCCCCCCAGTGAGCGGCTGCTCCTTAGCAGGTGGGCTGAGGATCGCCTCGACACTAACCAGGCGACCCCCAGAGACAGACGCGGGTCTGCGGGGGCAGCGGGGCGAGAGCGGCTCTGGATCCGAGCAGCAAGGCAGGCCCCACCTCAAGGGGTTCGGGGTCTGCGCTTGGTGTCTGCGAGCATTCCACCCCGACGTCACACGCAAGGGTTTGCTTTGACCTTTGTTTGCCCTTGGAGGGGCGAAGACTCCAACAGACTGCGTTAATCTATGCAGCATGGAGGAGGGCCTTACAGCCTCGGCTCGGAAAGGGACAGAGGCGGTGGGTAGGTCCCTGCGTGGAAAGGACCTCTGTGGGATCCTGAGGTTCAGAGTGGCTCACAAGGGGAGAGAAGGGGGAATGGTCTCCCGAGACTCCACGACTCCTCCTTGGATTTGATGCCCACGCCCTAAGCACTGGACTCACTCGGGTGGACAGGCACCTAGGATGCCCCAGGACCCGGCTGTCCATCCCCTTCGCAATGCTCACGCCAGCTTCCTTGCGGGGCCCAGTCCCGTCCCAGGGCCTTTGCACGTGCCGCCATCTTGCCCACATGACTCTCTGCGTGGTGATCCACCCCGGGACCCCCCTCTGTTTGAAGTGGGAGCCCCGTCCCCTCCACCCAGTGGCTTTACATCGATCCTTTTCCTTCTCGATGCCCCACGTCCTATGAGAATTTTTGGATGATGGTTTCCCTGAGATTCCTGACTCCGAGGGTAGAAACCGGGTCTCGGCATCCAGAGGGACTTCCCAGATCCACAGCAGCCCTGGACGGTGGCTGGTAGGTACCCTGATGTGCCCCCTGGGGAGGGCCTGGGGCAAGCGGAGGTGGGCAGGGCATCCGGAATGACTCACCCGGTGGAGTCCCCGAGCCCCCGCGGGAGGGAGCGCTGACCACACAGCCCCAGGACCATGTCCAGCGAGTCTCCAGGGTGAGTCAGACCCCAGGACGCGCGCGGCTCCTGTTGGCGTTGGCACACGGCCCCGTGACTCTCCCGTAGGAGGAAACCCGACTTCCTTCCAGCGTCCTGCCAGTGTCCACCTCGCGCCTGTTTTCCCCCCAGGACGGGTCTGGGAACCCGAGCCTGAGGTCTGCACCTGGTCCCGTCACCCGCCTGCCCACGGAACCCAGGCCCCATTCCTGGGAGACGCTGGAACGGGCTCCGTGAGACCCCGAGTCGTGGGCTGCCATCTGTCCACCTGCGGTCACGGCTCAGGGCCCTGTTTGGCCGATTCCAGAGGAAAATATCAGCCCAGCCCTTGGTCTGGGACACGGCAGGACGCTCTTCCCGCCGTCGAGTTTCCACAGGCTGACGCCACAGATCACCAGACCTTCGCGGTTTAAAACAAAACAGTCCAGGTCCCCAGCCCCGGAGGGTGGACCAGGGTCCCTGGCTGAGCCCCCTCCAGGGCTCCAGGGGGCTCCTCCGGACTCTCCAGCTCCTGGGCTCCAGGTGGCCCTGGGCTGGCCCCTCACTGCAGTCCCTGCCTCCGTCTCCACGGGGCTCCTCCTCTGGGTCTGTGTCCCCTCCTGTCTCTTGGGAGGACACGGCCATTGCATGAGGGCCCCTGACCCAGGAGGAGCCCACCTCAAGACCCTCCACTAATGACCTCTGCAGAGACCTGTCCCCACACCAGGTCCCCCTCCCAGGTCCTGGGGTCCAGCTGTGGACAGGACCCGCCTCTTACCATGGTGTCCAGCTCCCTCCAGGAGGCTCCCTGAAGTGGACGAGCCTCGGCAGCCCAGGGGGACGGAGCCCACTGGACCTGCCCACTTGTGGGCCCCACAGACAGACTCGGGTCTGCAGCCCCTTCCTGGGGGAAATCCAAAGCCCAGCGCTGGGCTCAGGGAGGGCCTCCTGAGGGGCCGGGACCTGGGAAGCAGGTCCCTCTGGCCTCCAGGCCCCTCTAAGGAGAAGCCCAGGGAAGCTTGCATGAGGATGGGGTCAGCCGGGCAGAAATCCCGGCCTCCAGGGCTCCGCGGACGCCCGCCCCCCCCCCCCCCCCCCCCCGCTCCTCAGGGGCCCCGGGTCCAGGCCCAGGTCCAGGCTCCAGCAGCCCTAGCATCCAGTCCCTCCTGGTGCCTGCGGGGACAGCCGGCTGCAGGAGCCGAGCTGGGGTCGCCCCTCTCCTCACAGGTCTGTGGGCCCAGGGGACAGTCACCCAGCCACACAGGGCCCTGGACGAGCCCCCGCAGAGCCCACCCCTCCCTGTGGCGCTCAGCCAGGCGGACAGTGGGACAGTGTCGGGTTTCAGTGCCGTTTGGCTGGACGCAACCCCTTCAGAATGCTGCTGTATGGATTCCACAGCCGCTGGCCAGACAGGGCGGGCGGCCATCAGAGGACATGGGGGGGCGATTCCTCTCCTCCTCCTCCTCCTCCCCCTCCCCCTCCCTCTCCTCCTCCTCCTCCTCCTCCTCCTCCTCTTCCCCCTCCCCCTCCCTCTCCTCCTCCTCCTTCTCCTCCTCCTCCATCTCCTCCTCCTCCTCCATCTCCTCCTCCTCCTCCTTCTCCTCCTCCTCCATCTCCTCCTCCTCCATCTCCTCCTCCTCCTCCATCTCCTCCTCCTCCTCCTCCTCCTCCTCCATCTCCTCCTCCTCCTCCTCCATCTCCTTCTCCATCTCCTCCTCCTCCTCCTCCATCTCCTCCTCCTCCTCCTCCATCTCCTCCTCCATCTCCTCCTCCTCCTCCTCCTCCTCCTCCTCCTCCTCCATCTCCTCCTCCTCTCCTCCTCCTCCTCCTCCTCCATCTCCTCCTCCTCCTCCTCCATCTCCCCCCTCCCCCTCCTCCCCTCCTCCTCCCCCTCCTCCTCCCCCCCGTCCCCCTCCCCCTCCCCCTCCTTTACGGTCCTCGCAGGCTCCGTGCCCATAGGAGAAGCCAAAGCTCTGTCCACCCCTCCTCACCCCCGCGCTGCCCCCTTCTTGGGTTTTCCTAATAAAAACTGCAAAACCCTTGACATCTGGGGGGGGGGCTCCGCCTCTTGTGACCCTCAGTGGGGTCCCCTGGAGTGCAGCCCAGCACCCCTTAATGACATTGCTGCGGTGAGCGACCCGCGCTCGGGCAGGTCCACCCGCGGCTGAGGGGCTTCCTGGGGTCGGGGGTCCTGGGAGGGAGGCCGTCCCAGGGCGTCCGGAGGACCCCGGAGAGAACCTGCCGGGTCGGGGGCCGCCTTTACAGGGGCCGTGGGTGCGGAACCTGGCCAACCGCACCTCCCGGCTGATTCCCTTCCTTTCACCCCGTGCCCCTGACTTGGGGTCCCGGGCAGTGGACGGGGTCCCACAGCCGCCCTGCGTGGAGCGGGGGTCGGCTCCTGGCGGCCACTGGTTGACACAGCGTTGCCAGGGGACATCGGGCCTCCACGGGGGCCACTTGGAGTGGCCGGTGCGTGGCTTGGACACGCCCCCGGGCCGTGCGCCCCGCACTCCGCACAGAACAGCGCCCTGCGCCCCGCGGCCCCTCTCTCCCTCCGCCCAGCCACTGGGACCCGCGGGTCCTTCTCTGTCTCCCCGAATGTTTTCATCATTTTTATTGTTTTTTGAGAATTCTTTACCCTTTAATGGAGGCCCCCGGTTCTCGAGCGCACGGCCGTTCACCAGGTGCCCACCCACCTCCGGACAGTTCTAGAACCTTCTCCTCACCCGGGAGGCAGCGGGGACCCCCAGGGACCCCCGCAATTGCGTGTCCACACGGAGCGTGGGTGAAGGCCTGGCCCACGGCTGGTCTTCCCACCGGACGGCGCCAGGGGCTGAGTCCCCTTCGGGAAAGGCCAGTTTGCCAAGTCGCCGGGGACTGTCCAGCTGATGGGGAAGCAGGGTCCGACCCAGGGCTGCCGGTTCTCAGGGCTTGCTGCCCGCTCTGGAGAGTAAGTAGGAGCCGGGCATCCCAGGGGCTCCGGAGGCTGGGGCAGGAGGAGGGCAAGTTGGAGGCCAGCCTCAGCCGTTTAGCAAGACCCTCACAAAATGATAAAAAAGACGAATAAAAAGATAAATTTGAAAACGGCCTGCAGCCTCGGGATGCCGTGGGACGAGGTCACACAGGACTCCATCTTTAGGAGGATTTTTGTTTTTTTTTTTTTCTGCACAAAATCCAAACCGCGCAGATCCGTCCACTTGGAGGCCTAAGGCGTCTTGCTCTGTGGGAGGCGGTCACTGCTGCCAGGAAGGGTGGACGCTCCCGTGGGCAGGACCAGGGGGGGACACGGGGCTGCAACATCCCCATGCCTGTGTGCCCACGGCTTCTGCACCAGTCACGGGCGCCTCAGGTCACGCAGGGCGCCGGGAGGGACCTTTGTGGGTGACCGCGAGACACGGAGACCCCTCGCCGAGCCCCTTGGGACCCCACAGGGACCCACCTGTTCCCCACGCCCCAGAAACGGAATTCAATTCAGACGGACTTCAGGACGGTTTCTGGGGCCCAAGGAGCCGGCACCAGGCTGCCCCCCACGGGGGGACAATGACCGGTGGCAGCCCCGGGAACCGCCTGCCTTCTCTGTCTGCAGGGTCTGGGGACGGGGTCTTGCCTGGACACCTGCTGGTGGTCACTGGCCCCGAGTCCTGTCCTGCTCCTCAGAAATCTCCAGGTGAGCTGCATGTTTTCACGATCCGGGTCGACCTCCCTTATGGGACATTTTTCTGTCCTCGGGGGACAACTCTTGGTTGGCATCTGATGCGTGCACATGGCACATGGCGGAATCCCGCCACAGAGCAGGGACACCCGGGGCCGGGGCGGCCTGGACGCTCGGCCAGCAGGAAGCCTGGAGCCAGGACCCAGGCGGAGCCCGCAGCCCGCCGCTGGCCCAGAGGTGCCCCCAAAGTGCCCGTCGGTCATCGAGAGAGGAGGGTGGCGGGGTTCAGAAAGTGGGAGGGGTCGGGGGACAAAGGAGAGGAGACAAAGGAGGAGAGCAGGAAGGAGGAGAGCGGGCGGGGGGCGGCCAGGGCAGGGGAGGAAGTGCCGCCTTCCGACAAGTTTCCTCTAATAGGAACCAGGTGGCCGGGCCCGCGGCTGACGGGGAAGGGCCACTTCTGAGAGGAACCTCGCCGCGCCTCGGACCACCTCCCAGGAGTGACCTGGAGGGGCCTGCAGCCCTGCTCCTGCCCAAGGGCTGCGGGTGGCCTCCAGAGGACAAGGGGCAGTCACCACTTGAGACTGGACCTTGCTCTTTGCAGAGGTCATTAGTGCAGGGTCCTGAGATGGGCTCCTCCTGGGTCAGGGGGCCCTCGTGCAATGGCCGTGTCCTCCCAAGAGACAGGAGGGGACACAGACCCAGAGGAGGAGCCCCGTGGAGACGGAGGCAGGGACTGCAGTGAGGGGCCACCAGCCCAGGGCCAGCTGGAGCCCAGGAGCTGGACAGGCAGGAGGAGCCCCCTGGAGCCCTGGAGGGAGGTCAGCCCTGGACCCTGGATGGCAGATTGGGGGTTCTACTCTGAGGAGGAAAAAGAGAGAGTGTGTGTGAGCCCAAGCGTCTGTGTGTGTGTGCACCTGCTGTCCCCCCGTGGAATCTGAGGGTCCACCCTATTATTCCACTTAATTTCCTCCCTATTTCCCTGGACTCCCTCCCACCCTTTACATGGGGACACACCCTACCCTTTTCACGACTGCATAGTATTCCACCCACCAACAGAACCCAGTTCCCTCTCCGCGGGTGGACACCAAGCTGTCTCTCTCCTCTCTCTCAGCGTGGCCTCCTTGACCGGGGCGTGTTTACTGTGTCCCCTGTAGGGTCCGTTTGGAAGGAAGAGCCGGAACCACCGTATCAGAAGCTCCAAGCGCTTAATTCATGGGGACGCGGAGCTGATGTTGGCTGTCACCAGTGACCAGACGGGACAGAGGCCGCGTTCCCCAGGCTCCCCAGCACCTCTGGGTGGCCGTCACTCATTCCTAAACACGGGAGCTCTGCCTACGTGAAGCCAGATCTCTGGGACGGGACCCTCTCTCCCTGGTGGCTCTTTTCCTCGGGTGTCCCCAGGGTGTGCCCGGGCAGAACCCTCCGTGTGCGCGGAGCTGCGCGGACCCAGGTCCCGCCCGGCCTCTGTGCAGTGCTTGGAAGGCCCCTGCTGCGGCTGGGAGATGGCAAAACCGCTCCTTTGTCCTCCCTGGCCGACCGCCTCCTCATCTGGAACTGTTTTAGTGCCGAGGGGGGGGCACGGCTTCTTCCCCCCTAATCTCCCAGCCACAAGCATTTACAGAGCCCTCGCTCTTGCTCCGGAGATTGGAAGCAGCATTCGTCTTCTGACGGCCCCCGTCGCTGCACCCTGGGACACGTGTCGACGGGTTCCTGGGCCCACTTTGGGGACACACGGGAGACTGTCACGAAGATGTCTCCATTCTTTCTCTCTTTCTCTTTTTTTTTTTGGATGTTGGGAATGGCCCCCAGGGGTGCTGACCACCGAGCCACGTCCCCAGCCCTTTTATTTTTTTCTATTTAGAAACAGGGTCTTGCCAGGTTGCCTACGTCCTGGCTAAGTTGCTGAGGCTGGCCTCCGACTTGTGATCCTCCTGCCTCAGCCTCCGGAGTGGCTGGGGTATCTGAGGCAGACTCGGGGAGCAGGTCGGGGACGTAGGAAAAGTCCTAACGGGTCTGACCCCTGGGACCCCACAGCGAGAGACACAGAACACGTCGGAACCGGACGGAGCTTCTCTGCGGATTGGATGTCGGTCCTCGGAACACACCTGGGCCCTTGGCGTTTCATCCCGGGGGGCCTCTTTGAAGGCCGCAGGTGGCACAGACACAGGATCCGCACCCCGGCTCCGGGTGACCCAGCACAGAGATGGAAATATCCCCCGAACACGGCCCGCACGGTTCTCGCTGAGACAAAAAACCCTCACCCACAACCTGCAAAACCAGCCTCGCCCCTGGTGCCGGGTGAACTGTCAGGGTTTGACGTGCGTCGAGAGCTGCGGAAACAAAAAAATAAAAAAATAAAATAATAATAAAAAAAACCCAGCGTGCGTGTTATTTGATTTGGCCTCTCTCTCTTAGGACCATTTCTTAGCGGGTGTGGGCGGGGGGAAGAAAGAAAATCGCTCCTTTTGCAAACGGCGGAATGTGCTTGAATCAGGGTCGGTGCCGGCATTGTTCCTGCAGGTGGCTCAGAAAACGATCGTCGCCGTCGCCAATGACATAAAGACCGAGTTGGACGCGCCCTGTTTGTGGCCCTGGTGGAACTGGATGTTTTAAGGGTCAAGGGGACGCTGGGTGGGGGGTGGCCACAGAGTTTCAGGTGACGCCTTTATGGATGGTGGCGTTTGCACAGGGGTGGACCGTGCCCCTGAAGGACTCGGCCCTGGTGTGCCCCCTTCCTGGTGCATTGCTAGGCAACCTCTGAGCGGGACGCAGCTCCCGGCGCCCGGCCATTGTGTGAGCATCCCCCCGGGTGAGCTGTCTGCGTCCAGCGCTGGCCACAAAGGCCTGGGCCACTCGAGCTGCAGGACCTACCCTGGACCCATGCCCCGCTGTTGGACAGAGGGGGAAGGGTGGGGTCCCATTTGGAGAAGGCGCAATTATGGGGCAAAGCCAAGGAGCGGCCCTGGGTGGCCCCTGGACGCTGCGCATCCTCCCCCCGCCCCCCACCCCTGCAGCCGCGGGCCACTGACCCCTCGTCAGGCCCCCCTCCCCCGCCCGGCTGTCGCCAAGGACCTGATTATCTATAAATTTATGGGCATCCGCTACCGCGGGCCGGCGCAGCCGTAATGCTTTCTGACACCTTTCAGGACGGGAGGCTGATGTGTGCGCTGCGCCGCGCGCGGGCCGAGCCAGGCGCGGGCCGAGCCGGTCCACCCGAGACCTACCTCGGGCTGCAGAGGAGGGGTCGCCAGGCAACCGGTTGCCGGGGCAACGCGCCCCACAGCGCTCCTTGGACGAGGAGAAATAGTTTTTACGGTGATTTCAGTGAAGTTTTATTTTCTATTTTTATTTTATTTTTTTTTGGGGGGGGCGGGTGGGAGAGGCTGGCGAGGTGCGGAAGAGAGGCCGGGTTTCCCCGCACAACGCGTCTCCAAATGCGGTGCCCGCGTCCGGGTGTGCGCACGGAGCGCGGCCTGCGGCAAGATGCTCCGGGGGGGTGCACACAGTCGGCGCTCATACATGCAGCAGGGAGCAGGCGAACCCAGAGCTGCAGAGAGGCCGCTGGGACTCCTCTCGGCCAGCCTCCCCCAAACCCTGGGGGCGCTGAAATAATCCCAGTTCCCCTCGCCCTGCAAGGAAGGGACAAAGAGAGTCCCCGGCTGCGCCCAGGAGCCACCCTACCCCGCCGCATCCCTCATTACCTCCTTCCTAAGAGTCCGCTCAGGGGTGACACGGAGCGCGGTCATTAGACAGCAGCTGCTCACCTTGACGGCCCTGACAGGTAACCGGCCTGGATCCTTCTCTTCTCCCCTCGCCCTGCAAGAGCCGAGGCTGCGGGTGTTGAGGCCGGGAGGCCGCAGGGATCCTGCCCTGGCCAGGACACCCATGTCCACCTCTTCTCCCAAGGACCGGGGTCCTGAGACAGGCCCTGGCTTCAGTTCTACTAAAGGACACCGCCTGCCACGGGTGGAAGCCCAGGGTGGTGGCACCTGCATGCTGTCCCAGCAGCTCGGGAGGCTGAGGCAGGAGGATCGCAAGTTGGAGGCCAGCCTCAGCAACTTAAGGACTTGGCAAGAGCCTGTCTCAAAGAAGGGCAGAGGGTGTGGCTCAGTGGTTAAGCACCCCTGGATGCAGTCCCCAGCACCCCACCCTCGCAACGTGCAATTATTATGTGTCCATTAGAACTATGCGGCTGGGGCTCAGGGGCAGAGCGCTCGCCTGGCCCAGGGGAGGCGCTGGGTTCGGTTTTCAGCACCACATGAAATAAATAAAACAAAGATAAAGGCACTGAGTCCATGAATAACTAAAAAAATATTTTTAAAAAAGACATTTTTTTAAAAAGTCCTTAAAAAAACTCAGAGATGAGGAGCCTCCTATTTTGGCCGCTCCCCTGAGGCCTGTGCACCTTTGCGGGTTATTGGCACAGTTCAGGTTGGGGACGGGGACGTGGAGCCCCCACAGACGGGGGGCTAGTTCCTACAGATTTAGGGACGCTGCGTTAGGACATCCCGCAGGACTGTTCAGACGCCCCCAAGTCGACACTGGTCCGCGGCCCTGAAAAGAGATTCCGGAACCAGCCCCGTCTGGAACTTAGTGTCCGCTGATGGACGGGGAGAGGCCGTCTCGGGTCCAGTTGTGGGGATTCGGGGCCCGGGGGGAATTAAATGGAGACAAGGAATGAATGCTCACGCCCATCGGCCCAGAGAGCTGCACGGGGCCATTCAGCAACGATTGAGAGAGAATGATTGAGCCGGTGCCGCTTGGTGCATGACTGTGATCCCAGTGGCTCAGGAGGCCGAAGCAGGAGGCTCATGAGTTCAAAGCCAGCCTCAGCAACTTCTGAAGGCCCTCGACCACTCAGGGAGACCCTGTCCCTGCATGACATATAAAAATAGGACGGAGAGGTGTCTCAGGGGTTAAGCACACCTGGGTTCAATCCCCGGTACTAAAATAAGTTGATGACTGGATAGCCATCCTATGTAAAGAGTTTACACAAAGCAACAAGAAGAAGGAAAGTTGCAACAATCAGCTTAACGAGGCAAGATGCACTTGAACCTGGCGCTACGGCAGTGAAGGACTCCCGTTTGGGGGCAGAGTGGCTGTGCGTGACTCCCCAAGGTGGACGCTGCGGGTAGGGATGACCAGAGCTAAAAACAGAGCCATTTTGATCCCGGAATTAAAAGAAAAGAAGAGACGCGGGGGTCATGCAGAGAGACAGCAGTCCCCGATGGGTGGATTCCTGAGCCATATCCCAAGCCCTTTTTTACTCTTTAGTTCAACCCAGAGTCTCACTAGGTTGCTTAGCACCTCGCTACGTTGCTGAGGCTGGCCTCCCACTTGTGATCCTCCGGCCTCAGCCTCCCAAGCCGCTGGGATGACAGGCGTGCACCACCGTGCCCGGCGGGTCGCTCTCTCTTCTTCAGAGAGACTTGCTGCTGCTCCCGAGAAGACATGGGCATGCTCTCTGTGGAGGACCCGTCCCCGTCGGACACCTGTCTCTCCCTCCGGCTTCTGCATGAGAGGCCCATGTTGCATTTCTTTTTCCCCGTGACCCAAATTCCACGGCAAAAAAGAAGTCCTCTGCCTTTTCGCTTTCATCTCATTCTATTTCTGAGGGTCCACGGTGGTGCATTATCCTGCAAAAGGTGTCGGGGAGACTATTCAGAAAACAGAAGAGCCAAATAGCAGAAGAGAAACGGGGGCATACAGAAGGTGCCACTTTAACCACGCCAGCGCTGCGGGCGGCTCCTGGACCTTGGATGTGACAGAGACCCGGTGCGGTTCCCCCGGGGGCTGCGATCCCAGGTTGAAGTGACAGGCAGCGCGAGGTTGGGAATGATAGAATAAGGCCAGGTTTCTCCGCCGACTCTGGGCGCCTCGGTTTTACTTATTTATTTATTTTCCTTTCTGTGTTTCCCTGAAATTAAAAAAAAAAAAAAAAAGAGGGAAAAAGAAAATCACCAACAGCGTGGGATTCCGGGACTCGGTTTGTCTGAATCCTGCCCAAGAGCAAGTCCACGGGGACAGGTCCGTGGCCCACGGGGACGAGGGGGCTCCGCTAACCGGGCACCGGAGAACTTTTAGGGGGTGACAAAAATGTTCCCAATCGGCTGGGACGATGGCCGTGCGGCCATCGCACTTTGAATGCGCGAACTGAATGTTTATAAAGGACCCAGAGACCAGACCCGGGCAAAGTGGTGAATGCCTGTGGGGTCCTGGAGGCTGAGGCAGGAGGATCGCAGGTTGGAGGCCAGCCTCAGCAACTTAGCGAGACTCTGTCTCAAAATTAAAAAAAAAAAAAAAAATTAAATTAAAAAAGGTCGCAGATGCTCAGTGGAGAGCAGCCCTGGGTTCAACGTCCACCGGGTCACTGCTCGGAGCGGAAATGGCCACCCGAGGGTCAGGGGTTGAGGGGCTGGTGCGCCACGGCTCTCGACGCGTCGATGCTAGAATTTGCCCCCTGGCTGACCCTCTCCGGTGCTTCTTCACCGCAGAACCCGAGAGACTGACCCGGTTCCAAGAGCCCCGTGACCACAGGAGGTGGGGACTCTCTCTCCAGCTGGTGGCCGCTCACCCCAGTCTCTGCCTCCCTTGAACTGGAGCCAACGCGCGCCACTGAGGGTCAGCCGAGGTCAATTTTCTGGTTCTTTCAGTAGCATTTCGCTCAGTGCCCGGGGTCCTGAGCTGGTGTCCGGGGTCCTGAGCTGGTGTCCGGGGTCCTGAGCTGGTGTCCGGGGTCCTGAGTTGGTGCCTGGGGTCCTGAGTTGGTGGCCAGGGTCCTGAGCTGGTGGCCAGGGTCCTGAGCTGGTGCCCGGGGTCCTGAGCTGGTGTCCGGGGTCCTGAGCTGGTGTCCGGGGTCCTGAGTTGGTGCCTGGGGTCCTGAGTTGGTGGCCAGGGTCCTGAGCTGGTGGCCAGGGTCCTGAGCTGGTGCCCGGGGTCCTGAGCTGGTGGCCGGGGTCCTGAGCTGGTGTCCTGGGTCCTGTGCTGGTGTCCGGGGTCCTGAGCTGGTGCCCGGGGTCCTGAGCTGGTGTCCTGGGTCCTGTGCTGGTGTCCGGGGTCCTGAGCTGGTGGCCGGGGTCCTGAGCTGGTGGCCAGGGTCCTGAGCTGGTGCCCGGGGTCCTGAGCTGGTGGCCGGGGTCCTGAGCTGGTGTCCTGGGTCCTGTGCTGGTGTCCGGGGTCCTGAGCTGGTGCCCGGGGTCCTGAGCTGGTGTCCTGGGTCCTGTGCTGGTGTCCGGGGTCCTGAGCTGGTGGCCAGGGTCCTGAGCTGGTGCCCGGGGTCCTGAGCTGGTGGCCGGGGTCCTGAGCTGGTGTCCTGGGTCCTGTGCTGGTGGCCGGGGTCCTGAGCTGGTACCTGGGGTCCTGAGCTGGTGCCCGGGGTCCTGAGCTGGTGTCCGGGGTCCTGAGCTGGTGTCCGGGGTCCTGAGCTGGTGCCCGGGGTCCTGAGCTGGTGTCCGGGGTCCTGAGTTCGATTTCCCTGCCGTCACGTGGGACCCTTTGAGGACCCGAGAGCACAGCGGAGGCTGCAGCAGCCCCTAAGTTGCCGCACGGGTCCCTCTCCTCCCTGATGCCCCTCGGCGCTCAGGGGGGACCCTCAAGGGCCCCGGAGCCACTCCTCTGGGCACAAATGGAGCGTCAACTGCCCAGATGTCCCCGTCGCGGGGAGGAACCGGGCCGTGTAACCCCCAAGAAGAAGAAGAAGAAGAAGCAGCGAGAAAACTCAGGTGACAAATTGAGGGTGTCGCTATTTTTATCCGTTTGCCATCTTTCCCCCAAGAGCTGGTTAAATTTAACAGCTGCGTCGAGCGCGCGCCTGGCGCCCCGGGCTCCTGGCGGTCCCCCTGGGTCTGTGCGGTGTGTGTCATTTTGTTCTTGGGGTCCCTCTTTGCAGATCTGGGGGGGGACTTGTCCCCTGCACAGCGCTGGCTGCAGATAACAGGTCACTGTGGCTGGGCCTCAGTCCTGGCGGCTTCTGCCCCCTCAGTATCCAAGACCGTCACAGTGTGTGACTTCAAGACACGTCCCTGTCCCCCCCGGGGGAGCTGGCAATCACCTCATTAGTCGCGCCGGGTTGGGGACTCGCGGGCGCTTTACAAATAGACCAGAAATCCCGGGTCTGGGGCGTCCCTGCAGGAGCAGGAGCTGACATTTGGGGGTGGCCACAGCTGTGCTGGCCCAGGCCACCCGAAGCCCACCCCCGGGGGTGCAGGGTGCGGTTCCTGGTGACCTGGGTCCCCACACTGGTGCGACCTAGCCCCTAACAAAGCCATCTGACGGTGACATCCTCAGGGCCACCGTGGATTCAGCCCGCCCACCACGAAGCGCGGGGAACTCGGAGGTTGAAACACGGTGTCAACCGCCAGAAACGTGCGATTTTCACGCGTCCAGGGCTCTTTCTGAATATTGATCGGGTGTCGATTTTTGGTCCCGGGAGGTGCTCTACCTCGGGGCCACATCCCCCCCCGGCTCCTTGGATGTTTTTTAATTTCAAAATCGGACCCAGGGTCAGTGGCGGAGGCTGGCCTCCACTTTGGAGATCCTCCGGCCTTGGCCTCCCTCCGGAGCCGCTGGGATGAGCCGTGGGCACCGCCTGCCCAGCTGCTAGCCGCTGTTTGGGGAGAACTTGGGTCCATCGGTGTCTCTTTGTTGATTGATTGATTTGCGGGGGACCCAACCCAGGGCCTGGTGACGTCTCTGTCCCCGGTCCCCAAGCGGTGCCAGCATTTCTGACCTCCGGAGTCCTGGCCTCGCAATAACACGGCCTCAGGTCCTTCTGCGGCTGGAGGGATCCTTCCTGCGTCCGCCACCAGCTCCGTCGATTTCCAGGTGAAGTGAACCCAGCCCCAGGGCCTTGCTGCCCGCGAGTCACCAGCATCTGTCCCTTTAGAAAAATGTCGCCAATATGCCCTCCAGGCCACGGCCCTCGGAGATCAATTCCGTTTTCTCTTAAAAATGAAAAAGAGCCCCGTGTCCTTGCGGCCGCCCGCGGAGGACCGGGCACGTCCGCCGTCGGGGTCACCGGCTCCGGGATGAAGGTCCGGCCATTTCATTTCACCACCGCAGCTTGACCTTGTCCCCGAACATCTTCAGCGGGTCCTGGGCCGGGTGGTCAGGGCTGGAGGACATCGCGGGCTCCGAGCCCTCCTCTCCAGAAGCTGCTGGACCCCAAGGAGGGTGCGTGTCCCTCTCTGCTTTCCCAGCCGGCTGCCCAGTGTGGCCACTCAGCTGTCACCTCCTTCCCAGGCACTTCTGCCAAGGTGTCCTCAGTGAGCCGGGCGCGGTGGCCCACGCCTGTCACCCCAGCGGCTGGGGAGGCTGAGGCAGGAGGATCGTGAGGTCAAAGCCAGCCTCAGCCACAGCGAGGCCCTGAGCAGCCCAGGGAGACCCTGTCCCTAAATAAAATGCACAATAGGGCTGGGGACGGGGCTGGGGGGTCCGGGGTCCCTGAGGTCATCCCCAGGCCAGTAAAATAAAACAGATCCTCGCGTCCAGCCCTGTTCGCAGGCCTCACCCACGTCGCCACCGGGTGCTGGTGTGGGGGGTGACCAAGGCCCAGGGGCCTGTTTCCATCTTGGCCGTCACGAGGGGCCCAGCTCTGGGCCGAGGTGACCTGCAAGGACATGGTCTCCTAAGTCCTGCTCTCTGCGCGCCCCTGGGGTCCCTCAGGAGTGGACCAACCCTGGGGCCCGCGGAAGGAGACAGGAGGCGGCGGGGCGCGTCCCCAAGCCAGTCCCTTGTTGGCTTCGGTGTCTCCCCAAGTCCTGCGGCCAGCAGGGGCTCCATGTCCCCCATGTGGGGTCGGAACAGTCCCGTGGACTCCATCTGAGGAGCCGGGAGGAGGTCCGTGAGCCCAGCAGGGTGCGGAGCCGGGGCAGGTTCCCCCAGTGGTTAGCGCCGTGTCCCTGACTGCCCACTGGCCCCCCGCGACAGGAGCAGGTGGCCGGGCTCCGACGGGTCTCCACCAGGGCAGCTGGGGTCCCTCCCCACAGGAGGCTGGGGACACTATGGTCACAACCCGGGTGGGCTGCTCCTGGCTCCTGGTGTGTGGGGCCCAGAGAGGCTGCCCCAGCTCCTGCAGCGCACAGCACAGCCCACCCCAGAGCGTCCCCAGCCCCAGAGAACCCTGGTGCCCGGGAGACCTGCAGCTGTCGTCCGTCTGTCTATGTGTCTATCTGTCATCTGTCACGTCTCTACCGTCTGTGGTCCCCACCCTGTGTCTGTCTCTCCACGCAGCCCTCCGTCTCTTCCATCCATGGAGTCTGTTCTGCCATTCACGTCTGTCGTCTGCCATCGTCTACCTGTCCTTCCTCCTCTGCCCTCTGTCTGTCCGCCTGTCCATGACCCGTCAGTCCATCATCTATTATGCCCCTGGCTCAGGGCACTTATGGTTTAGCAAGCAGCCCCACCCGGGTTGGGACAGCCCCCTGGACAGACCGCATGGGCAGATGACAGACAGACAGACAGACAGACAGTCAGATGGTAGATGAAAGAGAGATGACAGCTGGGTGGACGGATGATGGACAGAGACTCTGTCCTGCAGGTCTCCTGGGCACTGGGGGCCTCTGGGGCTGGGGTGCCCTGGGGTGGGCTGTGCTGTGCGCTGCAGGAGCTGGAGCAGCCTCTCTGGGCCCCACACACCAGGAGCCAGGAGCAGCCCCACCCAGGGTGTGAGAGCCCCCTGGACAGACAGGATGGGTAGATGGCAGAGAGATAGATAGATGATTGACAGGTAGATAGACAGAATGGGTAGATGACAGAGAGATAGATGGACAGACAGAATGGGTAGATGACAGATAGACAGAGAGATGGATAGATGATAAAAGATAGATAGATGGTAGACAGAAGTGGTGGATGACAGATGGATAGATGATTGACAGACAGACAGATGGATCACAGGTGGACGGATGTGAGTGACCCAGGAAGCCCAGGTGTGACAAGGCAGGAAGGTTCACAGGACAGAGGATGGAGCCTTATTGTGGCCAGTGGATGAATCGGGTGGGACTCACCAAGGGGTGACCGGGTGGGTGGGTGGGTGTGGCAGGCGGAGGTGGCACTGGGGATGTGCTTGCCTTTGGGGCACACAGTCTGCGCCTGGTGACGGGGGCTGTCCCTCTCTCTGCCCTCTGGTGTGATGTCCCCAGCTGCTCCCTCCACCGGGGTCCCCCAAGATGCCCTGTGTGGCCTGGAGCCCCGAGGGCTGTGACGGGGACCCTGAGGCGTCCCCTCCTGTGGCGAGGGCTCTCGTGAAACCCGGAGCCGTTTCCAGCTCAACTAGACTCGGAGAGCCCAGGGGCATCGTGGGAAAGCACAGCCAGTTGTGGCCGAGCCGCTGACCACTCAGGAACACACGTTGGGGGTGACTTTCGGGGGAGTTAAAAATAGAAAAGGCCCATGTGCTTCTGAAGCACCTGTCCTTCCGCAGCTGAGCTTCTGCTGACTGAAGCCATGTCATCGGAGCCAAGAGCGGGACAAGCGGGGCAGAGCCGCCATCCCAGCCCCGGCTGGGAAGGGCTGTGGTTCTCACGGTGAGCTTTGGAGAAGCATTTGAGGTTTTCTCCGTGAGACCAGGCGACTCGGGAGGCTGAGGCAGGAGGACGGCAAGTTAGAGGCCAGCCTCGGCAAGTTAGAAAGACTCTGTCTCAAAATATAAAATAGAAAGGGTTGGGGTGTGGCTCCGTGGTAGAGCACCCCCCGGGGTTCAATCCCCAGTTCTGGAAAAAAGAAAAAATAATAAAAAAAAAATTCCCAAAGAGATGCTGATTGATGCCTCTTGACTTTCCCTTTTCTACCTGCCCCCTAGGACCCCCTCCACCTCCATAGGGTTACACATATGGGACCATGTGGGGGAAAGAGAGAGCTGGGAGAGGGCCCGGGTAGAAGACTGATCAACCATCCTGTTCCGGCACCCATATCTGGAGGTGAAGGGGGGTGTTCTGGGCCTGGTTGTGGTCACTGGTTGCGGCTTCCCAAAGCATCAGTGTCCTGGGCTCTAAGCGAAGCCCAGAGGAGGCCCACCCCTTCCTTGCTGACTCCTGTCAAGGCCCGTCTCGGCCCCCAGAAGGCCCATGTTCCTTGTGTGCACACGGCCCCTCCACCCGCGGAGGGGCAGACGTCCGCTTGGTCCACTCTGGGACCCCAGCAGGTTCTCAGCGGGCACAGCTAGTCCTGCCCACCTGGACAGCCTCCAGCCCCGAGGCTGTGTCCACATGTGAGGTGGCCAGCATGGCCGGGGGTGCAGGACAGGGGTGTGGCCATTCCAAGGGGCCACTACCCAGCTGCCTCAGGGCCCAGGAAAGTGGGTTTCAATCAAAAGCTCCCGGGAAGGGGGTCTTTGTTGGGGTGTGGCCTGGATCCCTCTGAACGGGGGGGACATCTGTGGCCTGGGGCCCAGCTCCCTGTGAGAGGGGTCCAGCCGAGCCGTGGGCATCCTGCCCTGCTGCACACAAGGACCCCGTTCTGGACAGGAGCATGGAGTCCCAGGGTCCCCTGCAACAGAAAAAAGAAAAACCCGAAAACAAACAATAACAACAGGAGAAAACGCAAAAGCCACCTCGGGATCTGGCCAAGCTGGGTCAGGAAGCGGCCAAGACCCAGGGCATCCTCAGACATGCCCCCAAGTGGCCCTGCCCCGCTGGGAGGAGAAGGGACCCTCAGGTCTCAGTTCCAGAGGGAAGTGGCCCTTCCGGAAGGGGGCAGGGCCTCTGCTCTAACCAGCGGCTCCAGTTTCTTTTCCGGCTTGTGGACAGGACAGCAAGGTGCCCTGGCCCTCCCCTCTGCCCAGAGGGCTGGGGGTGACAGAGCCAAGCTCAGCAGGTGTCCACTGGTGACAGCTGCCTAGAGACCGGCCTTTGGGGCCAGGAGCCCTGGCAGGGCAAGCGGAAGGCAGGTCCACTTCCCCCAGGACCCTGCGACAGTGGGCTTCTCCCAGACCCCAGGGCCCCTGTGGGCAGGACCAGGGGGCCTTCTGAGGCCTGCGGGGCGGGCCTGGCCCTGTGCCTTCTCCAGCTGCTGGGCTCGGCGTCTGACATCAAGCAGGACGGGCACGTCCCCTGCCCCTCTTTGCCCTGTCCCCAATCTGGGCGCTGGAGCTCCCATGCACCGCCCCTGTCCCTGTCCCTGCTGGGCGCCTGGCGGCCAGCGCTGGAGGGAGGACGGGGCGGAGGTGGCCGCGGGCGGGGGTCCAGCTGCTGGAACTCGCTCTCTCGCCCCAAGCGTCGCCCCGGGCCAGGAGCTGAGCGGCGGCTGGACGGGCCTCCCCCCGGCGCCGGGGCCTCCCCGCGCCCGGCCGCCTGCGCCTCGGCTCCCCAATTAGCCGGCCGCTGGCGCAGACCCCGCCCCAGACCCCTGCCCCGTGGTGGTGCCCGAGACGCCGGGTCCTGGCCTCCTGCCTCCCAGGCCGGGCAAGCTGCCCCGTCCACCGGGCGGCGGCCTCAGCCCGGCCCCCAGGCAGCCCCGGGGCGGGGAGAGGGGCCGGAGAAGGGGCGCCCAGTCCCCCCACCCGCCGCCGAGGCCGGGTAATGAGGAGGGTCACCGTCGGGGCCTGGCCGCTCGCTGGTCCTGGTGCCGAGACCTCGGAGGCCGGTCTGAGGGCGTCCGGCCCCGCGGGCTTCAGTGGCCGGTGACCCATGTCCACCCGCTGATGGAGCGCCTTCCCTCCGGATGTGCTGATGGTGGCATCTCTGGCCCTGGGCAGGCGTCCTCGGGAGCCTTCCTCGGAGTTGGGGGCGGCCGTCGAGTGTGGGTCAAGCCCGGGCAAACTTTGGGCAGGTGGACTCCTCTCCTAGTGCTCCCGGGGCCTTGTGAGCGGCGCTGACCCCACGCACGCGTCCTGGGGAACCCTGGGCAGGGAGGCCAGGCAGTGGCCAGGTCTGGCCAGCGGGGCCAGCGCCCTGAGCTCCCTGCTGTGACCCCAGAGGTCTGGACGGAGGGTCCCCGCCACCCACGCGGGTGCCAGGGGCTTCCTGTCCAGGCTCTCGGCCCCGGGGACAGTGATTTCTTTTTTCCCCGAAGGAAACTGTTTCTCCTTCGCTGTGGACACGCGATGAAGTCCTTCTTTTCATTTGCATTTGACAATCCAGAGAGCGGCGGCCACAGATGTCCGTCCGGGGGCTCGGTTCGCGGGGGCGTCCCTTTCCGAAGCCCGCGGACCCCAGCGGCCAGGCGGGGAGGGGCGCGCGGCCCCCGGGGGACGGGTGGGCAGCGCCTGCAGGGCCCTTCCCGAGTCCTGCCCGCAGGCCCCTGCAGGAGTGGGCGGGCACATGCAAACAGAGCCCCGGAAAGTGTCCCCGGACCCCGGGATGACCGCAGGAACTACCCCCTGCCGGCGCATAATTAATGCACGGCCAAGGAGACGCTACCCATGGTACTTAATGCTGGTCTCTACCCCCCCCCCGCAAAAAAAAAACCCAACCAACCAGCCGGGCCCTCGTTAGCGCTCCCTGGGAAACTGCGTTGCTCCCTGCAAAATCATGTTTTTCTTAAATAAAACATAAAGCCGAGGCCCCGCGGTTGCATCTGGAAGGAACGAGATGGAAAGTTCACCATATGTCGCGGGGACGTGGCGCGGGGGCGGGGAGCGCGGAGCTGCCGGGAGCAGACCGCGGACGCATCGCTGCTGCTGGTTTTTTTTTTTTTTTGTTTTTTTTTTTAATGCGTTTTAGGCAATTTCAGTTCGTCTCCCTCTTAGAGACCGGGGCTTGTCTTAAAACCGAAAGGAAATGAACAAAGTTAAAAAAAAAACATCCCCAAACATGTGCCTGGTTGGAGCAGGCCCCGCGGGGACCGTGTTGCGCGAGCGCCGCGCAGGGTCCGCAGGGGTCTCCGGGGAGGTGCGCCAGGCCCCCCGCCCCCCCTGGTGCCCTTTATTAATGTTATAGATGTCCCCCTCGTCGTCGACGGGATCAATCGGGCCCATCGGGGGCTGGATGAACAAAGGCCACCGTCATGGAAATCTATTAGGCGGCCCCTCGGAAGCGCGCGCGTCGGCGGGGATCGATGGACAAGATGCCGGGGACCCGGGGCGCGCGGCCCTGCACCGGGAGGGGAAGGGTGGGCGGGGGGCGGGCGGGCGTCCGTCCAGGAAATGGGTTAAGACATCTGTACAATCTGCGAGCGCGGGTCGATGCTGATGCATGTTTAATGGGCTGGGAGGGGCCTCGGCCTGGTGAGAAGCCTGGCCCCTCAGCCTGGACCTGACCAGCCGCCCCCCCCGCCCCGCCCCCCGTCTTTGGAGTCAGGCGCGTTTCTGCGAAATAAATGCGCCCCTCCCCACTTTCCAGGGAACCCGGGGGGGGGGGGGGCTGAAGGGATGGAGACGGCGGGGTTTGGGGACAGGAGCAGGGTAGAGGGCCCAGATGGCCGCTGCCCAGTGCCTGCCCAAGCCGCTGGGCGACCCGTGGTGGGCATGAAATTCGATTGAGAGTAAGTGTCTTTGTGGGAGGAGACGAGCGCTTGGCGGCAGCAGGAGGAAAGAGAAAAAAAATCAGATCCGTACTTTTTAGGAATCAAATAAATCAAATGTTCAATATTTGAATATTTATTGCTTCTTTCCCTTGGCACCGGGGAGAGAGAGAGAGAGAGAGAGAGAGAGAGCTGTTGGTGGCGAGGTCTCCTTATTAAAATGTACCTGGTTCACATACAAAAAAAGCCAGGTGGTGGCTGAAGTGGAGAAGGGCCAGTGTCCACTCAATACTGACCCTGGGGTCTGCTCGTCCAGGTAGGGGCCTCGGGGCGCAGAGGGGACCCTGGGCGTGGGGTCTGCTGCTCTCAGTGGCTCTGTCTGCGAGGCTTTCCCGGGGTGCACCTTGGGCCGGTGCTTGCGCTGACCTGCCTTCCCAACCCCAGTCCCAACATGGACACTGCTGGCCAGTCTCTGTCCTGCTGTTGGGGGAAGGAAGGGGAAGGAGAGAAACACCCGCATTGACGGCACTCTGCATTTCCAAGCCAGCAGGACAGACGCGGAGGGACAGCCCCAGGGCTGAGTTCTGGCCACCCGCTGCCCGCTGCTCCTGACCAGCGTCCCCAGAGCGCTCCTCTGAGCAGCCTGGGCCGGGCCACGGGACACCAGCTGGGGCAAGGTGGGGGTGGGGGAGGGTATCCGTCAGACCCCTGCCTGCCTGGCCTCGGCTGGGTGGGGGCCCAGGGATCCAGGGAGGGTGGCCACAGCAGAACTGAGGGCCCAGCTTCCAGGGGGTAGCCTGGGGTGCCCAGAGGGAGGGAAAGAGATACCCCCTCACAGGGTGCCCCTGCCCATCAGGGAGCCGGGCAGAGCTGCTATTCCAGGGGGGAATCCGGTCAGCTCCCAGGCTGGTGCCCTGGGGGTCAGTCCTGGGCCCAGGGGCCATGCAGCCATGCCAGTCCCTGGGATCTGCCCGCCGTCCAGTTTCCACGACCCCCTCCCACCTCCTCCCTCTGCCCAGGACCCTTTCTTTGGGCCCTGGGATGAGACCGGGCAGCATTTTTACTTTACTTTCTCTGTTCATCTCTTGCCAGCTGAACTCTAGTGGGCAGGGTCGGGGTGGGCAGCAGGAGCTGGCCAGATGTCCACTCCAGGTTTCTGGGGAGCAGGGCTGGAAGATGGGAGGGGTCGGGGGAATCCCCTCCGTGTCTGCACGGAAGGTGTGCTGCTGCGGCCAGTCACCTGGTGGAGTAGCTAATGAGCGACCCTCCCCCCTTCCCTCCCCCTCCTTCCCTCCTTCCTCTCTCCCTCCCTCCCTCCCTCTCTCCCTCCCTCCCTCTCTCCCTCCCTCCCTCCCTCTCTCCCTCCCTCCCTTCCCTCCCTCCCTCCTCCCTCCTTTCTCCCTCCCTCCCTCCCTCCCTCCTTCCTTCCTTCCCTCCTCCCTCCCTCCCTCCTCCCTCCTTTCTCCCTCCCTCCCTCCCTCCCTCCCTCCTTCCTTCCCTCCCTCCTCCCTCCCTCCCTCCTCTCTCCTTCCTTCCTTCCTCCCTCCCTCCCTCCTCCCTCCCTCCTTCCCTCCTCCCTCCCTCCTCCCTCCCTCCTTTCCTCCTCCCTCCTTCCCTCCCTCCTCCCTCCTTCCCTCCTCCCTCCCCTCTTCTCTATCTTTAGGAGAGAGAATATGGTTTCATTTCTAGCCACAAACTTTTCTGAAACCCATTTCCTTCGGAGGAACTGGCGAGATGCACCGAGGCCCTGAGGCCGTCCACATTCGAGGCCCCTGGGCACCTGGAGTCTCCCTCCGACTGGGGGGACTGGCTACAGTAACTGAGGCCAGCACCCCTGGCACCCTGCCAGGAGGCCAGCACCCTTGTGGGACTGCCAGGGGACCCAGGCTGGCCATGGGGGCCCACTCCCCTGGGCAAACAGACCCAGCCACCATTTCCTGCAGACCCCGGGCAGCGGGCCTGGGTCGCTCCTGAAATGACCAAGCAATGCCCGGTTTGCTGGGCTGAAGTACTGAGCCCAGTACCCACTGTGGGCGTTTCCGTCTCTAAGGTGGACACGGGAAGGCACCATCCTCCCTGCTGGACAGGGGAGGGTCAGCAGGCACCCTGGGTGCTCCAGCCTGGTGCCACCTTGCTCCTCGGCCAGGGAGGCTGGGTCTCACCAGAGGACCTCACTTCCCTAACTGCGGGGGGGGGGGGGCGTGAGAAGAACTGGGTTCCTCTTCTCCCTCTCTGTGCTGGGAATTGGAATGAGGGTCTCAGGTGCAGGAAGAGGGCTTTATTTCCCTCCCAGCCTGAAGGGTCCTGTGTGTCCAGGGGTTGTGGCCAGTGTCCCCCTCGCTGGAGGTGCCAGGAGCTCTGGTTCTCTTGGGTCCTCCTGGGCAGCTCTGCGGGGCTTCTGTGAAGAAGGCTGGTGGGACGCAGCCCAGGGGGACCCTGAGGAAGCAGGCTCTGTGGGGTTGTCGGGACAGCCCGGAGGAGGGGCAGGGGCAGAAGCAAGGGGTCCACAGGCCAGGAGAGACTGGGCTGATCCCACCCAGCTCTGAGGACCCAGGAAGTAGCTGTGGCCTCAAGCCCCCTCCCCAGACCCCCTCCTTCCATCTCTCTGCCCATCCCTGGGATCCCCTCCCCCACCCTGCAGCCGAGATGCACCCAGCAGGTGGGTGGGGAGGGGATGGAGGGGCTCTGCCTGGGCCGGGACCACCAACTCCCAGGCTGCCACAGGCCCTTTGCCCATGATCCAGGCCACCCCCAGACAACCCCCCCCATCCCTTGACCCCTGAGCCAGCCAGCCAGGTGCTGTCTGCACAAATAAGGGGGTCATTTGTCCTTCTGGGTGACATCCCCCAGGGGGTGATGCAGGGCCCAGCGACAGAGACCTGTTGGCTACATGAGACAGCGGCTTGGCGTTTGAAGTGAGGCCAGGGACCCAGGTCCCCCCCACCCAGCAGCCGCAGCCCAGGGTCAGGCTACAGGAAGACAGTGCTGCCCGGCCACTGTCTGTCCAGAGGATGGAAGGAGGCCACTCTGTCCAGAGGATGGAAGGAGGGAGGGGAGAAGGAAGCGGTAAAGGCCTTCTCCCTGGGCCAGAGCCCCCCCCCCAGGGCGCACCCCACTTGAACCTGACCCAGTGAGTGGACCCGGGCCCTGGGCCCCCACTTAACCCGGAGACCTCTCTTACTTTGCTTTCGGGGGAAGGAGAGCTGCCAAGGGTGCCCAGGGCTGGCCAGGACAGCAGGCACCGCCCAGGCGCGTTGGATCCTGGGGTCTGAGTGGGCCACACGCCTCCCGGGAGGAGGAACTGGCTTTAAAAAACGCGAAAAAAACCAAAAACAAACACCCGGCAGCGACAACGGCCAACGCCATCTCCCACAAATTAAAAAATACCGTAAATGGACACCACCTCGGATCGCGCCCCACCGGTCCCTGGCCACAAGCTACCTCAGGCCGAAGGCGACAGGCGAAGGGGAATGAGAAGATATTTTCAGGAAAAAAATTTTTTTAAAATGAAGAAGAAAGCCAGCCACACTTTATTCGCAGATAAAAAAATGTTGCAGCCGGGTGACGTGTCCACGGTCAGGTCCCGGTCATAAAATGAATGTCCTAGTGCCACCGGGCACCGCGGCTCCTGCCGGGCACCGCGCAGTCCGGAGGCCCGAGGGGCTGGGCGGCTCACCCCTCCCCCGGACTTAGGTTCCCCAATGAGTGTCCGAGACCCCGGGGGGACCGGCGGCGTGCCCGGGAGGGGCTGGGTCCCGCGCGCGTGCCGGGAGGACGGACGGTACCAACCGGTTCTCCTTGCAGCCCTGGGGCTTCTCCGCGTCCGGGTCCAGGCGGCGCGGAGTCCTGGGCCTGGGCGGTGTCCGCCCGCCCGCCCGAGGAGGAGGAGGTCTGGCAGCCTCTTTCCCTCCGTCGCCGCCGCGGCTCGGGGAGCCTGGGCTATTCCCACGTCCTTCGTCTTCTCCTCACTTTGGGGGTCCGGGAGCCGCGCGCCATCCCTGCCCCGCGCGCCCCCCGCTCCTGTCGCGGGCTCTGCGGGGCCAGGCCGGCCGCTGGGGAGCCTGGCCCTCCCGACGCGCCTCCAACTCCAAGTCAGTTCTCGGGGAGGGGAGGCCGCGCGTCCCCGGGGCGCGGGCATCTCCGCAGGGCCGCGCGCCCAGACGCGTCCTGGAGAGACCGAGAGGGATCCCAGCTGGGCGACCCGGGCTGCCGGTCCTCACGGCGCCCCGGCTGGACGAGGGCTTCTTTCCAGAGCTGGACGGGATGCGGAGACCTGTTTGGGGGCGCTGGCGCCGGCTCCCTCCCGCGCGCGCGCGCGCTCGCTGGCTGGCTCTCCTCTCCTCCTCTCCTCTCCTGTCTCTCTCTTTCTCTTGCGCTGTCCTTCTCCCTTCAAAAAAAAAAAAAAAATGTGATCGTTACCTCTCCACACCCAGGTGCCCAGACGCCCAAGACTGATGAAATCCAAGGAGGGCCAATTGCCGGACTGGGGGTGGGGGCGCAGGAGCGTGGCGACGTGCGTCCGCCCGCCGCCCGCCGAGCCCCGAGTCGTAATTGCTCCAGACAGGGAGAGCGGGGGGCTGGGCGGAGGTGGCCGCGTATAAATAGTGGGACCTCAAATTGAAAGGCATAAATAACAGCGGGAGGGATCCGCCCGCACACCGGCCGTCCTCTGCGCGCGCGGGGAGGCGTGCGGACCTCAGCCCGGCGCCCAGCCAGCTCCGCCGCGCCCCGCGGACCCCCGCCGCCCCTCGCGCGGCCATGGAGGAGCTCACCGCTTTTGTATCCAAATCTTTTGACCAGAAAACCAAAGAGAGCGGCGGCGGCGGCGGCGGCGGCGGCGGCGGCGGCGGCGGCAAGAAGGATTCCATCACCTACCGAGAAGTTCTGGAGAGCGGACTGGCGCGCGCCAGGGAGCTGGGGAGCTCCGAGACGGGCCTCCAGGACGTTACCGAGGGCAGCGGCCACTGTCCGGTGCATTTGTTTAAGGACCACGTGGACAATGATAAGGATAAACTGAAGGAGTTCGGCGCGGGGAGGGCTGCGGAAGGTAAGGTCGCCGCGCGCCCGGCTCCGGGCCGCTCCCGGGGAAGGCGCCGCCTCGCCACCCGGCCGGTCCGCGGGGCCCTGGCTCAGAGCGCGCGAGGGGAGGAGGCCCCCGGCGCCGCGGCTCGCCATCAGCTGGACCCCAAACTCTAGGAATGCGCAGCCACAGCTGAGCCCGACAGGCTCGGGCAGCCCAGCGCCAGCAACCAGTGGGGAGGGACACCTACTGCCGGGCGCAGAGACCCGAGCCCGCGGGAGACAGGCGGGCGGCCAGGGCGGCCAGCCGCCGCGGGAGCCCGGGCCTCGCGCGGCCCGCAGCCCGCAGCCGCCTCTCCACGGACGTGGGCCACTTGTAGGGCTGCGTCCCAACGCAGGGCCTCCTCCGAGCGCGCCCGCCCGCCTGTCTTCCTCCGTCTCCGGCGCAGGCAGCTCCGGTCCACGCTCAGCCCCTCCTGCCCAGCCGTGCTGGGCCCCCGCAGCCAGAGCCCCGCAGCGCTGGGGACGCGCTGGCCGCGCGGTTGGAGAGGGTCGGGGTCCTGGATAACTGAGGCCCCTGTCCTGGGAGGGAAAACTTTCCCCTTGAACCTCCAGGGCTGAGGTTGGGTCTGTAGCTGAAAACCACGAGCCTGTCCGCAGGTGGCCCGGGGCTGGACCCCGCGGGAGAGCCTGGGGACCCTCCCCAAGACCAGCAGAGAACACTGGCCCCGTGAGATCCTGCCCAAACCCTCACTGAGAATGGGGCAGGGTTGGATGGGACGAAGACCATCCGGGAACGCAGGGGACGTGGGGTTGGGGCAGAAAGTGACCCACTGGCAGCGATAAATCGGGGGGAACAAATGAGCCCCATTTCTCAGGGACGCTGATGAGAAGGCTATTCGTTGTTTTTTATTATTATTATTATTATTATTATTATTATTATTATTATTAAATGCACAGGCTGTCCGTGGTCAGTGCTGCCTTTTTAATGGATGATCAGAGCCGAGGCCTCCGAATGAACTCTCCAAGAAGTCTCCCTGGCTCTGGGGGAACTCCCTCATGGTCCTGGGACTCACTGTGACAGTCTCGGTGGCTTTGACCTTGGGGAAGCCCATGTGTGGCTTGTTAGCTCTCCAGGGCTGCTGCCCCCTGCCTGGGCCGGCCTGCCTTACCTGGGCTGGGTCCCCATTAACAGCCTCAAACACCTGGCTCTATAATTCACCCGCCAGAGCTTCCCTTCCCCGGGACAGGGCTGGGCTGGGCGCTCCTGCAGGCCCGTGTTTCACCTCGGGGATTTCCGCAGCCAGTGGGGGTTCCGGAGAGATGGGTTCCTAACTGCCTGTCCCAGGGCTTGAGCTGCGGGGAGTGAGACCCCCTGGAAGAGGGTCACCGGGAAGAGTCCAAAGTGCTCTCAGGACCCTTCCCAAAGGAGGCAAGTGTTCGGCACCGGGGAGACGGATAACGATTTCCGAGTTGCTGGGTTCCCCTGGCTGAGTGTGCCCAGCCTCCCAGGGAGGGCTGAATCCCAGCCGGCTCTTGCAAGTTGGGGGGACACTCCTGGACTCCAGGTGGAAGCTCTGGGTTTGGGGGAACAGCATGCCTCCCCCAAGGCCAGCCCAGAGCAGCCCGTGGACTTTACAAAGCCGGCCTCGGGTTCTTCAAGACCCGTTTTGCCGCTGGGCTGCGTCCTGGGGTCCAGACTCAGAGACAAGAAGCCAGTCTCTGCAGGGGACTCTCCGTGGGTCAGAAACGGGCTGCACCTCCCTTCTGGGAAGGTGAAAGAGGTCTCCGAATCTAAGTGGGGGACAAGTTCCCAGGGCTTCGAAGCTTCCGGGGGGAGGCCTTTGAGAAAGATAAAGGACTTTGCTGCGGCTACGGATCTCCAGTTCAGGGACGCTGGCTGGAGGGGGAGTCAGTCCAGCAGCAAGATCTGCTTCCTCCTCAGACGCCGCTGGGGCTTTGCAAGTGTCTGGGCGGGTGGGCACTTCTCGGGGGTCCTCTGGCTGCTCTGAGCTATTTCCCCGAGCTCAGCTCTTTGGAACTGCTTCCCAAAGGCCCAGTCTCTGATTCTGGACACCAGGGGACAGCTAATGAGGGCGCGGGGCAGCTCTTTGCCTGAGCCCAGCAGGCCCCCGTGTGATCAGGGAGGAAGAACAGAGCAGACGGAAACAGAGGGGTGGTCCAGCGGCCGGGACCACCGGCCTCTGGCCCGGATGGGGAGGGGGTGCTGGTGGCTTTTATTTCAAGCCCCTGAATTCTGAAAAGTGGGGAAGGGAGTGAGAATCACCGGGATGCGGATCCCTTTGCCCGCTACCCACTCGGGCCTTCCCGGAGCAAAGGTGAACCCAGTCCTGGTTTTTGGACACGTTGGGGGCCTCCTGGTGGGATAGGGGGTGTGACAGCGGGTGAGCCCAAGAAAGACCCCCCTGGGCTCACGGTGGGTGGTGGGATTTCGGATCTGGCCCTGCTTTGGGGTCAGAAGAGAGATGGATTGGGGCTGTGCCCTGTCCAGTCCCAGACTGCGGGCCTCGGGCCTGTTTGCTGAGCTGCAGCCCCGGGATGGGTGGTGGGTCGGGCCGCGGCTTCCCGTGGGTCCCTCTGGGGCGCCCACACTCGGGTAATTCGTCCTCGGCTTCTTCGCCTTAAAAAAAATAATATTTAACACCAGAGTCTCCTTCCAAAGGGGGAAAAAAAAAAAAAGGTGAGGCTGTGTCAACAGAGGAAAGTGGATAATTGAGGAAACTATTCAGAGATTAGGCCAAGACACACCGCGGTGTCCTTGTGCCCGAGTGGTTACAAAAGAAGCGAGTGTGTGTGTGAGTGTGTCCGCGCGCGTGTCCCGGCTTTTAGGTGAGTGTGTTTTACTGATTTGTCCAAGCCCCACCGAGGGCGCGTGTCTTACCGAGGGTCCCGTCCACAGCCTGGGCACAGAGAGGCTTGGATACCACGTCGCCACGCAAACAGGGTCCACTTGGCGCGCGCGACCTTGCGGGGTGGGGGGAGAAAGGGCCAAGGCTGGACACTCGGGGCTGAGCCACTCGGAGGGGGGTCCCCTCTCAGTCGCGTGTCCCCCGCCCTCCCCGCAGGCCTCTACGAATGCAAGGACAAACGCGAGGACGTCAAGTCGGAGGACGAGGACGGGCAGACCAAGCTCAAGCAGCGGAGGAGCCGTACCAACTTCACCCTGGAGCAGCTCAACGAGCTGGAGCGGCTCTTCGACGAGACGCACTACCCCGACGCCTTCATGCGCGAGGAGCTCAGCCAGCGCCTGGGCCTCTCGGAGGCGCGCGTCCAGGTAGGGCCGCCCCGCGCCCCGGCACCCGGCCCTGCGCAGGGCCTAGCGCGCGCCCTGGGCCCCGGGAGCCCCTCGCCTCGCAGGAGCGCGGGGAGTCTGCGTGGAAAGGCCGCGAGAGAGCGGCCTCCTGGAGACATGGGGGGGGCCTCCGGGATGGGCGCACCCCGAGGGCGCACGAGGCGCCCTGAACCCCGCGGTCGCCATCCGCAGCTGGGAAGTCCACAACTGGGCCTCTCCTGTTCCCCTTCTTCCCACATCCCCCTCGCTCGGCTCCTTCTCCTCTCCACTCGCTTCCCTCCCGCTGCAGGGAGCGCAGGAGCCACGGAGGAGCAGAGGTGGGGAGGGGAAGCGAGGGGCCCGCCCGGCTCCCGGGCATCGGAGGCGAGCGACGCTGCTGCCCGCGCAGGGTCGGATTAGCAGGGGGCGCGGGGGGCTGCCTCCCGGGGCCTCCCCGAGGAGCCAGCGCATGAATTCTTGATGCCCATCTGGCCTGCCACCGAGGCGGGGGCCCTGGGTGCGCGCGGCACGTGCGCGGAGACGCCTGCGCGGACGGCAGCAGCAGCTACTCCCCTGACGTGGGGGACCCCGGGTGGAATTCGCTGATTTATTTACTGTGCGCGTGTGCGCTCGTGTGTGTGTGTGTGTGTGTGTGTGTGTGTGTGTGCGCGTGTGTGTGTGCGCGGGGGGGGGGCGGGCACGGAAATTCCGCTTCTGGGTCGGGTCCTCTGGATCCCGCTTGGAAGGGAGGCCGAGCTTGGAGGCTCCGAGGCTCTTGTCCTGGTTTTCAAGTTGGCTCCGCAACTGGACCCAAGGGAGAAGCGGGGAGGGCGCGAGGGCGGGAGGAAGCCGGCGTCCCCGGGTCTCCAGGGGCGCGGGGTTCTGAGTCCGTGAAATTCACAGGGCCACCCGGGCTGGGGGCTGCGGAGGCCCATTCGAAGCCCAGTGTTTGGAGAGGACAGGTTTTTTACTGTTAGTTTTTTTTTTTTTTTTTGGGAGGGGGGGGTCAACAAATTCGGACACGACTCCCCCCCCCCCACCCGTATCTTATTTCCAAAAAGAAAACACAAACGACTTGGGTAGTTCGTGTGGCCCCCAAATGTCTGATTGCTATTTTTTTTTTTTAAGTCTCTGTCTTGCTCACTGCTTGCTCACCTTCCTTCTTTCCTGTGGCTGCAGTAAAAAGGTTTTCTTAAAATTAAATCAACGCCCCCCCCTCCTCTCCCTCCTTCAGGCCTCTTGGGCTGGATTCTGCTGCGTTAGCACCCCCCCCCCCCCCCCCCCCCGCCTTCCCTGCACTTAACTGTGGGCTCCAGCTCTGTGAGCCTCTCTGGCCTCCACCCCAGAAGAGGCTGGGTGGAGAGCGGGGCACTTCAGCTGGACACCCTGGCCGGGCGGGGGAAGATGGATTAGGTGGCACCCTATAAATTAATCAAAAGATTAAACTTTTGCTTCAGGGGACTTCAACTTTTATGTCATCTGCCCGTGTCCTTCTGCCTGGGATCTGTAATCATCTCCGGGCCCTTGATGTACTGTTTCTATAAAAATAAATTACTTGTAATTTAATTCCGCACTATTTCTTTCAGTAGTCTATTACTGCACCGCACCTTAGCACACAGGGACCCCGTCGTCGTCGTCGCAGGGAAAAATTGGTTCTTGGGTGTCCTTCCCCGTCTCTCCCGCCCCATCCTGAAAGACGGAGCCCAGAAAGGGAGGGTGGGTGGGTTGGCAAGATGGAGGGGAGGGTGGGGCGGGGGGAGAGAGACAGGAGAAGGTAGAAATAAAGAGCGATCGATTGGATTCAGGGGGCGAATGAAAATTTAATGGCGGTAAATAACAATAAAAAAAAAAAAAAAGAACAACACAAACCCAGGGACGGAATCATTTTTTTTTTCCTACGGGCCACGGGGAGGAGAAGGGTCACATCCTAAAAGAGTTGAGGTGGCAGAAAAAGGGGATCATAAAAATCAATTAGTGAAAAAACACTCAGACGGTGGGAGTTGTAGGGGGTGGGTGGGTGGAAAGAGGGGAGGAAAAATAAGGGGCAAAAAAATGAATCGTGTTTGAATCCTGCCTCTGGATGCTTGGGCGCTCCTCCTCGGTGGCGCGGCCTGTCCCAGGCTGTTAAAGGATCGAGTTTCAATTTAGTGTGGAAATTCGCCGTAAATAAATTGAGTGTCCTGTGGAAGCGAGTCCTTATTAACCTCTTTTTTTTTTTTTTTGCGTGTGCGTGTGTGTGTGTGTGTGTGTGCGTGTGTTTGTCGTGCAAACTCACATCGCCCAGCTGTCAGGCTCATAATGGAAAGTTATGAGACGGTGGTGAGGGGCAGGCGGTAATTTAATTACAACAAATATCTTTGGGTTTATGGCACCGAGCTAAATTAAATGTCATTATTCACTGTCGGTAATGGAAATCAAAAGGAAATCAGATTACACCGTCGGTGCAGGGAATCAGCAGCAGCGGCCTCTCTCCTAATGAAGCCGCCATGTCCGGGGCCACGGGTAGTGCACTTTAGTTAGCATATTCCGCCCTAATTGGAATTGATCGCGGATCACCCCAAGACGGGTGGATGATCGCTTAATGCGGCGGCTAATTCATCACTTTTATTCTTCATCATCTTATGGCTTCTCGGCCTCTCTCCCACCCACCCCACCCTCCTCTCCTTTTCCTCCCTCTCGCTAAAGGGAGAGCGAACCGTGTTGCATTTTGCAGGATTTTAAAAGTCTCCCTTTGGAAAAAAATATGCCCTTCCAGGGCAGGGCAGCTGGGCCCGTCTGGCTGGGAGCTGGCCCAGGGGGGTGGCTGGGATCCTGGGTCCCCCTGGAGGAGAGGGGACCCTCTGAAAGGGATCTAGTCCCCCCGGGGGCTGGGGGTGGGGAGAGGCCAGCAAACGGAGCCCTGGTTTGTGAGTTTGTGGATTTGGATTCAGGACTGGCCGGAGCAGGAGGCTCGCTCGCTAGCTCACTTTCTATTTCTATTTTTCTTTCTTTGTTTTTGTTTGGTGGGGGGAGGGAGGGGAAGACCACTTTGCACAGAGAACTAGATAAAAAGTTTTCCAGGCTCCTCTGTGGAACGTTCTGGAAAGCCAGTCCGGTCAGCTGAGCCCAGGGCAGGAAGCCGGTCCCCAGGACGCAGGCTCTGGGAAGTTCTCCTTTCGTTTTTTTGGAAGGCTCCGTGGTGCCTCCGACCTCCGGGCTTGGCTGAGGCTCTCCCCCCTCCACCCCCTAACCCTCACCCGGCGCCCCTTGCCGCCCCGGGGCCAGGCCGGAGAGAGCTCCCTGGGTGACTCAAGGCCAGCTTGGTGCTCATGATTCCGCGTGGGCAGTGGCTGTCACCGAGGCCGGCTGGGGAAGGAGAGCAGGTCGCAGACTGAGCAATTAAAAGCGTCAGAAGGAGGGGGCCGAGCGCGGGGAGCTCCTACAGGAACCGGGGAATGCTGTGTTTGCAACAGGGGGGGTGTGCGTCTTGGGGGAGCAGCGAGCCAGGATAGAGGTGGGAGTTGGGGGCAGGGGGGGAGGTCGTTGATACCCAAATCTGAAATGTCAGGAGTGTGACCAGCTTTGGCAGGTCAGCCCTAGCGTGAGGCCTCGCAGAGGCCGGCTATTGGGGAGGGGAGTCCCCTGGGTCCTGTTCCTGTCTCTTGTAAGATTAAGTGAGAAAGGATTTCCCCCCTGCGCTCCGGGTGCTCCAAGCTGGAACAGGAGTTGGAGGCTGTGTGTCTCCCCCCCGCCCCTGGTGCCTGTGTGTGTGTGTGTGGGTGTGTGGGTGTGTGGGTGCCCGCAGGAATGGGCATAGGTGTCACTTCAAGTCCCACGGTTCCCAGCCCCAGGCGGGAAAGGAGGGTGGTGAGGGGCGCGAGTCCCCCCACAGGCCTGCGCCCGGCCCTGCGGAGCGCGCGGGTGGCTGCGGGGGAGGCCCCGCGGGCTGGGCTCACGCGCCCCTGTCTGTCTGTCCCTTAGGTCTGGTTCCAGAACCGGAGAGCCAAGTGTCGGAAACAGGAGAACCAGATGCACAAAGGTGGGTGGGGGCGGGACCGGGCGGTGGGTGGGCAGGGGGCGCCGGCGGGGCGGCCTGGGTGCTGACCGCTCCGGTCTTCCCTCGCAGGCGTCATCCTGGGCACCGCCAGCCACCTGGACGCCTGCAGGGTGGCGCCCTACGTGAACATGGGCGCCCTGCGGATGCCTTTCCAACAGGTAGTCGCGCGGGTCCCCCCTCCCCGCCCCCGCAGCGCCCCCTCCCTCCCGCCCTTCCCCCGCCCCCGCCCCTGGCGCCCTTCCCGCGCCCACCCCTCCGCCCGCCCCCGCGGACTCCTGGCCTGGCGCTCAGAAGAAAGCCAGCCGCTTTTTTTACAAGGGGACATTTATAGGCGCTTTGGCACATATTAAAATCAGGCCGTAAAACTCCACGAGTCACCTTGGGGAAGGGCGAAAACCGAACCCGAGCGCACTCTGACCAAACTCCGAGGGGCGAGGAAAACACAGCCATCCCACCCACCGAGGCGCCACCCACCGGGTTACCGCCCGGAGCCGCGCTGGGGAGGGGTCCCCTGCGCCTGGGTGTGGGGCTCGGGTCGCTCAGCCCCTCGAAGCCACCCCGCCCCCAGGCCCGGTCCTAGCTGCAGGGAACCGCCGGGCTCCCGGACCCGCACCCAGGGCCTGGGGAGCCAGGGGCCCAGCTCAGGCGTCCAGCATCGCCAGGGGTGCCTGGCGCGGAGGAGGGGGTCTGCCAGGAGGCTGGATGGGTGGATGGTGGGGCAGGAGGCCCCGTGTCACCAGGGCCAGCACTGGGGGGGGGGGCTCTTGAGCTCTCCACTCGGAGGGTGGGAGGGCACAGGCAGGTCCAGCTGGGTGCTCTGGCAGGGCGGCGGCGGGCTGTCCACACACGCAACGGGTTTGTTCCAAGAGGGCGGCCAGGTTTATATTTGGACATGTTTGCGGGAGGGGGGGGGGGTCCACCAGTCTGCGGTGGCTTGGGCTGGCCGGCGAGGGTGGGGATGGGGGTATAAATAGACCTCGGAAGGGGAAGGGAGCCTCAAGCTCGGCCGCTCTGGGTGCGCCAGGCGCGAAGGGCCTCCCTGGGGATCCTGCGCAGCGGCAGTGTCCACCGCTGCTGCATTCCACCTCTCCTCGGCGCCTGGGCCCATCTTCAGGCCACGGTGGCCATGAGAGTCTCCTCCTGGTGGCCACAGCTGTCCCCTGCTCCGACGTGGCGCCCTGTCCTTAGGCCCCACTGAAATTGGGTGGCCAAGTCCTCTCGGGCCTTCTTCCGGGCTGCGTCACAGAGAAGGAACTTGGAACTCCTGCAGCCCGAAGCGCCTAGACTGGGGTCTGTCCAAAGTGACCAGTGGCTGGCCACCGGTTCAGAGGCTCCTCGGGCTGGCGGGGGAAAGGGGCGGTGGTCTCGGACGCAGGAGAAAGGGAGAGATCCCCAGGGGGCCAAGGGAAGGGAAAAGGCGGGAAAGCCCACCCTGTCCACCGGGGCGTCCCAACTGACCGCGCCACGTCTGCCCTGTCCACAGGTCCAGGCACAGCTGCAGCTGGAAGGGGTGGCGCACGCGCACCCGCACCTGCACCCGCACCTGGCGGCGCACGCGCCCTACCTGATGTTCCCGCCGCCGCCCTTCGGACTGCCCATCGCGTCGCTGGCTGAGTCGGCCTCCGCCGCCGCCGTGGTGGCCGCGGCGGCCAAAAGCAACAGCAAGAACTCTAGCATCGCTGACCTGCGGCTCAAGGCGCGCAAGCACGCCGAGGCCCTGGGGCTCTGACCCGCCCCGCGCCCGGCCCCGCGCCCCCGCCCGCACTGCGTCCCGCACGGTCCCTTCCGAGCCCTCCCCACGGCCGGCTAGACGCCCCGGAGCCCGGGCGCAGTGGCCTCCCTGTTCGGGGCAGCCTGGGGAGGGGGCCTCCGGGGACGGCAGACGCCGCACAGCGCAGCCAGACCCCCGCCGGGACCCTGCGGAAGAGCGAGCGCGCGGCCGTCGGGGCGCACCCAGCCCTCGCCCGCGCAGCGCAGCCTGCGTCCTAGGACCCGCGCGCGGGGGGACCCCGCCTCATCTGCTCCAGCCCTCTGCATGCGGCTGACCACACACCTTTCGGGGGAGGGGGGTCCTAGAGTCTTTGCAGCCAAAGGTTCTGGGGCTGGTCTCCACTCAAGATGCTGAGTTGCCCGCGACGTTCTCCACGGCCACCACCGTGCTCACCCACCTGCCCAAGAGCCCGGTGTGGATTCGAATCCTGGACCCTCGCCGCTGAGGCAGGAGCCTGCCCTCCTCCACGGTCCCCCGCCCCCGTCCCCGCCCCGAAGGCAGCAATAACGCAAGGCACGGGGTCGTGTGATCCTGTGTCGCTCGGGTGGCCAACGACTAGCGGTCAGGGAGGGGCGAGAAGACCCCGTCTCCCAAGTCGCGACCTCCCGGGGACCCTCGTGGGGCGCACCCTTCACCACTCCTGCGCACGTGTAGCACCCCCCGCGGCCACCGGAGCGGATCGGGACTCCCGGTGCCCTAGAACAGGCGACTTTACAAGTTTTGCAGATGCTCGGATTGACTTTTTTGGGGGGTGGGGTGGGGTGGGCAGGGGGCGGGTTGGCTGTTTGACCGAATTCAGATGCAAATGACTTGCGTCAGAGACGAGGGGGGGCGAGGTGGGAAGGCGACCTACCCACCCACCCACCCAGGCGGTCCCCTTCAACTTTAAGGAGGTGCAGGAAAAAAGTGCAATATTGTAAATATCATAGATTAAAGAAAGAAAAAACAGCCGTGCACTCTTGGAAGCGTGCTGCGGGCCTGGCCCTGGGGTGGGGTGGGGGGCGAAGGGCGTGGAGGGGTGGGCATGGCCAAAACGAGGGGTGGGGGAGGTCGCCCTGGTCCTGGGGAGCGCGCGCGCAGGAGAAGAGACGCGCGTCTTGGCGCGCGCGCGCGCGCGCTCGGGAGCCAGGACACGGGTTTGGAGTTGAGCTGTTTTGGTGGCCGGAGGGACAGAGGCCTGGCCAATGTCTCCAGAGGACACGTGGCAATTCTACGCAGCGCCCCCTCCCTCCTACTTTCCTTTCTCCCAACCCCAGACCCCCCCCCCAGTGCGTCCACAGCCAAATAGCAACTTGTCTCACCCAGAACCCCCCTTTGCAAAGCCCCCCAAAGCCACAGCGTCCCACGTAGCACCTGAGTCCTGCCCTGCTCCTTAGGAGGGACCTGGCTTTCCGGGCCTTCCCGGACCCCTCCATCTGTGCCCCCCAACAGGCCGGGCAGCCGGTGCCCGCCACCCTTAGCTCTGTCTCTCCAAAAACAAGGGCTTGCTGTGTCCACGTTAAACCCCGACGATTTTCTGCTCTTACCCCTTGAATTGGATCCATCCATCTCTCCAAGGAGGGAATCGCCCCCCTCCCTAGAAGGGATGCTGTCCATCTTTCCGCCGAGCGGAAATGTAGATTTATTTGGACACGTCTCATTTGTATCATCGGATACTCTTTATACAAACCAGAAGGACCTTTCCCCATTTTTTTTTTTTTGAGTTTTGAGATTCCAGCGGTGCGCGTAAGAGCTGACGGAGAGGAAGAATGCGAACAGGGAATTGGTGAATCTCTGGCCATTGGCCCCCCTCCCCAACCAGGCGGGAGAGGGTCGGTGTCCCACGTGCAGAGTGGCTTCATTTTAAAAAGTCTTTAAAAAAAATTTTTTTTTATTGTTTTTGGTGGCGGATTGAGCCCAGGTCTGAAGGTGCATGCGCTCTGTCCCCCGAGCGACAACCCTGAGCCTCAGTTTTGCTTTTCAACAGCTGGGAAGCACACAGTAGGCCCACGACTGCTGCTGACTGGAGAGGCCCAGGCCCCCTGCAGGGAGCCGTGGGGGGCTGCCCTCTGGCTGCTTCCTGGGGACTTCAGCCAGACACCAAGGAGGACTTCCAGTCTGCCAAGGGAGTTCTGCCTCCTCCTTCCCTTCTCTTTGACTTTCAAGGAGGCTGAGCGAGATGTGGGCTGTGATGTGGGCCATCTTGGTGTCCCTATAAGAGTTGATCCAGGATGTAAGAAATTAGGTGGCCCCGGGGGTCGGAGGTGTGGGGCTAAGGTCGGTCGAGGGACCTGCGTGCGAATCTGTGGGTCTGCTGATGTGAGCAACTGGCTCCTCGCATGGGTCCAGGGGCCATGTCCAGCAAGACGGTGGCCTCCTTAGGAAACGACCGCAGCCCGTGAGTCCGGGGTGCCCAGGGCCCTGTCCGGCCAAGGCCCACTTGTCCCCTGACGTCCCTGTTGCAGCGAAATCTATTCCTCACAGAGGAACCTCTGCTTCCCGTCTCCCTGGGAGACCGGGGGACCCGCAAGCCGCCTCCTGGGCCGGGCGTGGGGCTTACGGGTCTCAGTCCTGCATCCAGGTATGGGGACGGGAGGAGGTCGGTGTGCGCGTAGGTGGGTCAGCCACGCGGAGTCGCTGAGAGTTGGAGGAAGGTCCATTTCTAAGGGGACAAGGAGGTCTTGGTGGATGGGGGTCCACCCCGGGGCCGTGGCACACGCGTGGGCTGAGGTCCATTCCTGGATCCTTGAGTTTCTCCAGATGACGGATCCCACCCGGCTGGGCACCCCCTTAGCTCCTGAGTCACCTCAGCTCCTGAGTCACCGCCCTGAGTCACCGCCTGTCCTTGGGGTCACCTCCCGTCCTGCTCTGAGCCCCAGATGCACCCGTGTCCGGGATGCAGGAAGGGGTGGCCTGCCCATCCGGGTGGTGCAGGTGGGCAACGCGGGTCCTGCCCACTGAGATCTTTCTGGTTGTCGTCCCCCAGGAGCCGGGGGTGGGGGGGACCCTTCCTCTCCGAGTTCTCCTTGGGCCCAGAGATGACCGGACGCCAATTAATACAAAAAAGTTTTGTTTCTTTTTCCACGAAAAAAAAAAAAAAAAAAAAAACCTTCTTTCTTTGCTCCAAGTCTTGGCGGTTCCTGGGGCGGAACAGACTGGGCCAAGGGTCCACTTTGGGTGGACGAGTTGGATACGTTGGAACCGCCGGCCTGCTGGATGGTCCAGGAGGAAAACCAGCGTGGCGGACAGACAGACAGACTTTCCCAGCCCCGGGAACTGGAGGCCGCGGAGAAGCCTGGCCCTGACATTTGGCATTTCAGGAGCAGCCGTGGGTGGAGGAGGCCGCGGAGGCCCGGCTGAGAGGCCGGGCAACGTGCTGTTTATTGGTTTCGGGCCTCGGAGGCCAGTCCCCGCTTCCTGAGGACGGAGGAGTGTGGACGTGTTATTTATTTCCTTCTGTTTTTATTGTCGTCGTTGTTGTTGAAAATTCATAAAAATGTGCTATTTTAATTATGTGGACTGGAAATGTGACATTTGTATGCTTCTCTGTCCCCCCGGCCGCCACCCCTCTCTCCCAACTGACGGGCAGCCAGAGTGATTGGCAGATGACGGACATGGGGGCCTACGGAGCTGTGGGGACCGGCCGGGATTTTCAGGGATTGCAAAGTGAGAATCGTAATAATGATAATGATAAGGACTTTCCCCCCAAACACGCTCTGCCAACCGGCTCTCTCCTCCTCTGCTGTTTGGGCGGAATTTCCGAGGATTTGGATTTTCTGGACTGTCCCCTCCCCTGGCCGGGCTGCATGTGCCCGCTGTCCCTCAGAGCCCCCGTGTCCGGCTCCAGGACGCCCTCCGCGCCCCGCCCGGCCCCGCAGGCTGAATGTACATGTTGTAAAATGGAGATGATATAAATAAACTGATAAATATTTGTTCTCAAGTGTGAAAGCAAACACGGGCGCACCTCTGTGCCCGGCCCCGGAGGACGGCCAGGAGCCCGGGGGGTGCACAGGGCAGCTGGGGGCTGGTGCCTGGGGGTCCCCCGGGTGCATTTTGAGCAGACTTTGCCTCCCGAGGCTCCTCCGACCCCCGGGAGCTGCGGCTCCCCCAGGAGAAGGCCAACCGGGTGCCAAGCCCCGAGTTCGAATCCAGCCAGATACTGGGTCCTTCCGGAGGTGCAGCGGCTCCAGGGCCGTGAGATGTGCGTGTCGGTTCCTTGGATTCACCCAACAGGCGCGAGTCATTCTTTCGGGGAGGAAGGAGCTGGGGGGTGAGACCCCAAAGTACAGGAACGTGTGCCCAGGGCTGGGCTGGTGGCCGGCTCCTCGAAACCTCAGCAGCTGGAGAAGCCCTTCGAGAGAGACATGGTCAGATAGTGGACAGATAGTGGACAGATAGTGGACAGATAGTGGGAAGCTGCAGCCTGCAGGGCCAGCTGCCCACGATCTGCCACAGTGACCAGCAGCGGCAGATGGACCTCAGCCCACAGCGCCCTGCCCAGGCCTCACCAGGGACTGACAGGACACGAGGCTGCGCTGTTAGCTGCGGCAGAAGAGCCCGGTCGTCGAAAGGGACGGCTCCTCCAAGTCACAACCTGAGTGACGGTGTCTGACAGCTGACCAGGATGACACTGGCCAGGTCCACAAACAGGTCCACGCTGTGGAAACAACTACCACCAGGAAAAAGGTCACCAGCACAAGACCCCAATAGGAAAAGGGTGCAGATACCCATCGGGAGTATCGGTCCCTAGGCGCTGCATAGGGACAGGATCTGGGTCACCAAGGAAAGGGGACCCTGCCTGTGGGGTGAGGGGGACCCTGTCTGTCTCTCTCCTGGGAAAACCACTTTGAAGAGGGAAAGTGGGAATTTTCTCGGGGCTTGGTCCCGTCCTCCCCGACTGCGTTGCTTTCGTTTTTAAGTTTTTTTTTTGTTTTTGCATCAGGGTCTCCCAGAGGCTGACTGTGCACACGCTCCATCAGGGGAAACGAGACCCAAGTGCTGAGTGACTTCCACGCCCAGGTGGGCAGACAGCAGGAGGGACCCACGGCTGCTCATGAGCCGTGACAGCTCCCCTGTTCGTTTCAGGGTCCAGTTTTCACCATCTCGGTGACCCCCTGCTGGAGGCCAGGCTGTGTCCCCTGGGTGGGCGAATGTCAGCATCTGTGCGGGATCACACAGGGCTGCGGGGCCCCGGCTGTGTGTTCTGGCGGATCCTGTTTCTGGGGATGGACGGCGGAAACCCGAGAGCCACTTTTCTGGTTACTTTGCTCGTTCTGGGAGCTGAGTCTAATGTGTGCTAATGACCCCTTAATGGTGCCCCCGGCACGGGGCCCTGCGTCATCTTGGAGAACATTTCAATTTTTTGTCATTAAGTGGGAGTCATAAAGGCAACGGTTTTTCTTGTTTTTTATTCCCCTTGTTTTTTTCCTCATATTTCCACACCTGTCAGCCCTATCAGCTTCCAGAACTTTCTGGTCACTCTGAAAAGAACCCCATCCCCACTCGCAACCTCCTCCCGATCTTCTCCTTCCCTCTCTACCCCTGAACAACCGTGAAGCTATT
>NC_135326.1:11714200-11769092 GCF_048772815.1 Callospermophilus lateralis | reverse complement strand
CCTTTCCTCTCACTCGGAGCCCCGTTTTGCAGATTCTCAAGACGCCCAGCCACATGCGATGCATTCTTCTCTTCCTTTCCAATTTTCCTGGCACCCAGGGGTGGCCACTTAGGGTGGCTCCCGTCAATGGGAAGCAAGAGTTCCCAGGTGGGGATTTCAGACATGAAGTCAGGAGCTACAGCAGCCACCTTGTGACAAACCCTGAGGAAGGAAGGAAGGAAGGAAGGAAGAGGAAGGAAGGAGGAAGGAAGAAGAGGAAGAGAGGAGAAGGGAGGAGGAGGAGGAGGAGAGGGAGGAGGAGGAGATGGAGGAGGAGGAGGAGGAGGAGGAGGAGATGGAGGAGGAGAGGGAGGAGGAGGAGGAGGGAGGAGATGGAGGAGGAGGAGGAGAGGAGGAGGAGAGTGGAGGAAGGAGGAGGAGAGGAGGAAGAGGAGGAGGAGATGGAGGAGATGGAGGAGGAGGAGGAGGAGGAGGAGGAGGAGGATGGAGGAGATGGAGGAGGAGGAGGAGGAGGAGGAGGAGGAGGAGGAGGAGGAGGAGGAGATGGAGGAGATGGAGGAGGAGGAGGAGGAGAAGGAGGAGGAGGAGGAGGAGGAGGAGAGGAGAGGGAGGAGGAGGAGAGGAGGAGGAGGAGGAGATGGAGGAGGAGGAGAGAGGAGGAGGAGGAGGAGATGGAGGAGGAGGAGGAGGAGGAGGGAGGAGATGGAGGAGGAGGAGGAGGAGGAGGAGGAGATGGAGGAGATGGAGGAGGAGGAGGAGGAGGAGGAGAGGAGATGGAGGAGATGGAGGTGGAGGAGGGAGATGGAGGAGGAGGAGGGAGGAGGAGGGAGGAGGAGGAGATGGAGGAGATGGAGGAGGAGATGGAGGAGGAGGAGGAGGAGATGGAGGAGATGGGAGGAGGAGGAGGAGGAGGAGGAGAGGAGGAGAGATGGAGGAGATGGAGGAGGAGGAGGAGGAGGAGATGGGGAGGAGGAGGAGGAGGAGGAGCAGGATGGGAGATGGTGGAGGAGGAGGAGGCAGGAGGAGATGGTGGAGGAGGAGGAGGAGGAGGAGGAGGAGGAGGGGGAGATGGAGGAGGAGGAGATGGAGGAGATGGAGGAGAGGAGGAGGAGGAGGAGGAGATGGAGGAGGAGGAGGAGGAGGAGGAGATGGAGGAGGAGGAGGAGGAGGAGATGAGAGGAGGAGGAGGAGGAGATGAGGAGGAGGAGGAGGAGGATGAGGAGGAGGAGGAGGAAGATGGAGGAGGAGGAGGGAGGGAGGAGGAGGAGGAGGAGGAGGAGGAGGACAGCGGCCCCCCCAGCTCTCAGTCCACTTGGGGGAAGGGCCGGGGGCGGGGTGGAAATCGGGTCCGCGGGCCGGCGTCTGGTTTTCCCATCCGGCCTGGGCCCTAATCGAAACTGAACACCCTTAACCCCCTCCCCCTCCCCCCCATTCTTTTCTCTTTTTTTCTTCTTTCTGCGCAGAACGGTCCTGGTGAGATCATCAGGAAAACCGAAACCCAAGAGAAAGGTCCATTTGTTTCCCGCCGAAGGTCGTTTTATGTTTCCAACAGACTCGGACGATTATTAGCATTTTTTTCCTTTTTTTTTTTTTTTTTTTGCAAATTATCCTGCTTTTCCTACAATTGCCCTTAATTCTGCCTCAGAGGGAGATTTGCAGGAAGGTGGGGGGGGGGGTCGGAACGCGCCGCTTACCCTCCTCCTGACCCGGGGCCTCTCCTTCCCAGCCTCCCGCGATATGGGGAACAGATGGGCCTCTTCCCTGCGCGCTCGCACCCGCGGAGCACGTTTCTGGTTACCCGGAGCCGCCGCCGCTGACTCTCCGGGTGCCAGAATCTAGTGTCACCTCGTGCCAGAATCAAGTGTCACCTCGTGCCAGAATCAAGTGTCACCTCGTGCCAGAATCAAGTGTCACCTGGTGCCAGACAGCGGGGGAGTCCGCAGGAGTCCCGGGAACCTCTCCCAAGCCACCAGGTTCTTCTTTATCTGCCAGCGCACGGATTTTCTTCAAGAAAACTTATTTAAAATAATAATAATAATAATAATAATAATAATAATTAATAAACCTCAGGACGGCCCCAGGGACAGCCCAGGGTCCTTGCAAGCGAGAAGGGCCTCCTTGGCTCGGCCAAAGGGAGGCAGGGGCTACCAGGAGGCTGGCTTTGCGCACGGCCTCCGGCGATTCCCAAGGCCCAGCACAGGCCACCCACCCGTTTGCTTTCTGCATCGCAAATGTTGGCTTTAGCTCAAGGGGGATTTCATTTTATTTTTTCCTGGGGGTGGGGGGCGAGGCTCAGAAATCCGTTGGTGGATTTCCGTGCTCCCCCACCCACCGAGGGGGAAATGAAGGGCTTCTGCTCACACCACACGGGGGCATTTTTGGGATGCCTGGCGGAGACCCTGGTCAGACTTGAATGTGAGGAATGCAGACACCGGCTCAGAGCGCTCCGCGCCCTTCCTGCGCCCGGGCCTCCTGCGCCCTCCGGCCTCCTGCGCACCCCCCTACCACCTCCTGCACCCCCCAGGCCTCCTGCACCCCCGGACCTGCTGCACACCCCTGGCCTCCTGCACCCCCCTGGCCTCCTGGACCCAGGTCTCCTGCACCCAGGTCTCCTGCGCCCAGGCCTCCTGCACCCCCCGGGCCTCCTGCACCTCCCTGGCCTCCTGCACCCCCCGGGCCTCCTGCACCCCCCTGGCCTCCTGCACCCCCCTACCACCTCCTGCACCCCCCTGGCCTCCTGCACCTCCCTGGCCTCCTGCACCCCCCCGGACCTGCTGCACCCCCCGGGCCTCCTGCACCCCCCCCAGCCTCCTGCACCTCCCAGGCCTCCTGTACACCCCCCACCACCTCCTGCACCCCCTGGCCTCCTGCACCTCCCTGGCCTCCTGCACCCCCCCCCCCGGGCCTCCTGCACCTCCCTGGCCTCCTGTACACCCCCCCACCACCTCCTGCACCCCCCTGGCCTCCTGCACCTCCCTGGCCTCCTGCACCCCCCCCCCGGGCCTCCTGCACCCCCCTGGCCTCCTGCACCTCCCTGGCCTCCTGCACCCCCCCCCGGGCCTCCTGCACCTCCCTGGCCTCCTGTACACCCCCCCACCACCTCCTGCACCCCCCTGGCCTCCTGCACCTCCCTGGCCTCCTGCACCCCCCCCCGGGCCTCCTGCACCCCCCTGGCCTCCTGTACACCCCCCTACCACCTCCTGCACCTCCCAGGTCTCCTGCACCTCCCTGGCCTCCTGCACCCCCCCGGACCTGCTGCACCCCCCGGGCCTCCTGCACCCCCCCCCTGGCCTCCTGCACCTCCCTGGCCTCCTGCACCCCCCCCGGGCCTCCTGCACCCCCCTGGCCTCCTGCACCCCCCTACCACCTCCTGCACCCCCCTGGCCTCCTGCACCCCCCCGGACCTGCTGCACCCCCTGGGCCTCCTGCACCCCCCCCCAGGCCTCCTGCACCTCCCTGGCCTCCTGTACACCCCCCCACCACCTCCTGCACCCCCCTGGCCTCCTGCACCCCCCTGGCCTCCTGCACCCCCCCCGGGCCTCCTGCACCTCCCTGGCCTCCTGTACACCCCCCTACCACCTCCTGCACCCCCCTGGCCTCCTGCACCCCCCTGGCCTCCTGCACCCAGGCCTCCTGCGCACGCGCTCTGGGCCTCTGTACCCTTGGAGGCGCCCAGCCCCTCCGAGTACCCAGCCTCCACCAAGGAGGAGGCTCGGGAACGCCTGACCCCCTCTCCAGACCCCAGCAGGAGGACGTGCAGCAGCCCCAGGCGCGGAGACCACCATGCCCCGCTCGCTGCGGTCAGGCTCCAGGCCGGGGGAAGAGGAGGAGAAGGGAGGGCACCGGGCTCCCGGGGCCTGGCCACTCACGGGTGTGGAAACCTGGATACCAGAGCTAGGAACTGGCGCGGATAAGTGTGCAAGTGGACGCTGATCCCTACACACACACACACACACACACACACACACACACGTGCGCACGTTTGTTCATTTGCTTATATAGAGACACGCATGTGTGCACATGCAGATGGACAAAGGAGACGGACGTGTGCCTGTGAGTCTGTGTCCACGCCGGCAGGAAATCGGTGGAAATGAGCCGTGTAGCTGGGCGTGGAGGCTGAGGCAGGAGGATGGCAAGTTCAGAGCCAGCCTCAGCCACAGCGAGGCCCTGAGCAGCTCAGGGAGACCCTGTCTCTCAATAAAATGCAAAATAGGGACGGGGACGGGGCTCCGGGGTCAGGGGTCCTGAGGTCAGTCTCTGGTACCCCCATCCCCATACAAGGACCCTGAGATGGGCTCCTCCTGGGTCAGGGGGCTCTCATGCAATGGCCGTGTCCTCCCAAGAGACAGAGGAGGGGACACAGGCCCAGAGGAGGAGCCCCGTGGAGACGGAGGCAGAGACTGCAGTGAGGGGCCACCAGCCCAGGGCCAGCTGGAGCCCGGGAGCTGGAGAGGCAGGAGGAGCCCCCTGGAGCCCTGGAGGGGGCTGGACACCTGAGCAGGTTGAGGCCCGAATCCCATGAATAATGCCTTCGGCTGTGACTCGTGGGGCTAGGACGTCCCCTGGCGACAGGAACCATCCGTCTCCCTTATAAACCTGGGGGGTCGACCCTCACGTAGGTGGCCCCCCATTAGCCCAACGTGGCGCATGTTTTTACAAGAGAATTATATGAATCACGTTTCTCTGTGCTCCGGGGCCTCCCCGGAGTCCCATCTGGAGTGACTAATATTGACTTAGAAACATTATGACGAAGATTAAATAATTTGGTGTCGGTGACGCGGTCGGTGGGGTTCTCCGGCGGAGCTAAAAATAACGTGAATGACCTCATCTCCCCTCATGGACCACTCTTGACTGATTCTTGGACGGACGAAAGAAAACCTTCTCTTTTTCCTCCCACTTGGAAACGGCTCTTATCTCTCCTTCATCCCGTCTCCCTCCCACGGGCCGCTTTGAGAAAATTCCTGAGGAACTTCCTGGGCTCGGGCCCAGTCCGCATTCCACAGCCTCTTCCTAAATTCCCATGAATCCCGGTTTGCATCCTGAACTTCTGATCCTTGGGATTTTTTTTTCCCCAAAACGAATTCTACAGACTTTACAAACAACTGTGATGCCGGGGTCCGGAGGCTGAGTCAGGAGGATTGAGAGTTGGAGGCCAGCCTCAGCCACTTAGCGAGGCCCTAAGCAACTTGGTGAGCCCCAGGAAGAATTCTGGGCATCCAAACTCACGGGGTGTGCTACGGTTTAGACGTGAGGTGACCCCAAAGCTCACGGGAGAAGGTTCAGAGGTGGAATGAGTGGGTTAGCAGAGGTGTAGACTAGTAGAGGATTAATCCACTTGGATGGACTCACTGGGTGGTGACTGCGGCAGGTGGGGTGTGGCTGCAGGAGGGGGTCCCTGGGCTGTGCCTTGGGGGTCTCTGTCCTGTCCCTGGTGAGCAGAGCTCTCTCTGCTCCCTGGTGCCCTGTCCTGAGCTGCTCTCCTCCTCCAGGCCCTGCCGCCATCTTGTTCTGCTCCCCTTGGGCCAGAGCCATGGAGTCGGCCACCAGGGACTGGACCTCGGACACCAGGAGCCCAAATCAATGTCCTCTCCTCTAATTGTTCTTGTCAGGTGTTTTGGTCTCAGTGATGCAAAATCTGACTCAGAGGGTGCAACGTGGACAGGACAACTGACCAGCAGATGGACCCAGAGGAAATGTTGCCAAATCCTGAACAAACCGGCTTGGTGGGACCCCAGCCCAGGTGGACACGCTCCGTCCAGCTTTCCCTGTTGGGATCCACCAACGCCATCTGCAGTTTCCACCTCGGGTTGGACGAATGTCCTCCCAGAGATGCCCCAGTGTCCCCTACCAAGCCCAGCTGACTGTCCAGCCGGGACCCACCGCTGAGCAAGCTCTGTTTGCAAAGCCCAGCAACCAGAGCTCGGTCACTTGGGGTCTTGCAAGGTGCCAGTGGCCCGGGAGTAGGTCCAGGTGACCGCTGCCCCTCGAGCCCGGTGCCCGACAGCCCCCTATTTTATGTCTTCCTCGAGGAAGGGCCACGGTCAATCAGCCGTAATGCAATCAAACAGCACTTAAAATATCATGAACCGCGTGGGTCTCGACGGGGGACCGAGAGGCCACCGCGGCGCCCGGCCCTCTGCGCGCAGTTCATGCACATATTTATGAACCGCCCTTCCACGGGGGCGGGAGGGGGGGGGACGGAAAGAAAAACCTTTTCTTTTTCCCGAGGCAGAGCCCCGCGGCCCTGGGCGCGCACGTCCGCGGGTTAGGAGGGCACTAATTAAATGTCAGCCTTGACAGATTAAAATTATGAAATTTAAAATCGCGGCGGAGCGCTTTGTCACTGTCAAATTAGAAGTCAGGGGACGAGGGGCGCGTCAGGGACGGAATGGGAATGGGGTGGAGCAGCCGCCTTTGCCCGAGTCCCCCGCAGCCCGCCCGGGGTCCCCAGGAGAGGCGGGGGCTCCGGGCCGCGTCCACCCCGGAGGGGGGCAGCGGGCATCCGCCCGGGGAGCACCGTGCATGACCCCTGCCTGGTCACTTTGCAGGAACCGGGGTCCAGTGCGTTCAGGATTGGAGGGGACAAGGCAGGGGACCCCCGTCTCTCACCATTAACAGCCTGCGGTGCTTTTAGAGCCAGTGACCAGCAACACTGGTGCCCCCAGGAGTCGGTGAATAAAGCCCCGGTGGACAGGTGGACCCCGTCTTGAAAGAGGCTGTGCCCAGGGGCGTTTCAGGGGGTGCCTCCTCTGCCACACATTGGAAATACGCCACCAGAGGCCAACACCCCACCAAGGTCCAGCTCAGCGCCCCAAGATCCAAGCCAAGGGGCCCCCAACCTGGACAGCAGGAAGACAGGGAGGTGGCCAAGACCCCAGCCCAACAGGAGCCAAAGCAAGTGGGTCAAAGGGGTCTCTGTCCTGTCCCTGGTGACAGAGCTCTCTCTGCCCCCTGGTGCCCTGTCCTGAGCTGCTCTCCTCCTCCAGGCCCTGCCGCCATCTTGTTCTGCTCCCCTTGGGCCAGAGCCATGGAGCCGGCCACCAGGGACTGGACCTCGGACACCGTGAGCCCCAGGTCGACTTCTCCTTGGGAAGGAAAAGAGGAAGACGCGGAGGCAAACAGACCTCTCCATGCAGAACAGGAAGAGCCAAGGGCCAAGGTCACACCCTACTTTCCACAGGTGGCTGCGACGTGGAGATTTCTGCTACTGTGACCAAATGCCGGAGGAAATCCACGACAAGGAGGAGAGGCGTATCCTGGCTCAGGGTTTCAGAGGTCCCCGTCTGGCGGCAGCTGGGTCCACGGCTGTGGGTCTGAGCGAAGCAGAGCTCCATGGTGGGAAGGGTGGGGGAGCCAAGATGCCCGGTCCATGCAAGTTGGTCAGCAAAGAGTCAACAAAGAGCCGGGGACATGGTACAGTCCCCCAGCTTCCCATCCCATGAGGTGCTGCCCCCAATTAGCCCTCGTCTCCTGTGGCTTGCACCAGCTCCCAGTGGACCACTCAACTACAAACCCATCAATGGATTAATCCATTGAGGGGATTAGAACCCCCAGGATCCAGTCGGTCCCCAAGAGCCCCGCCTCTGGACATTGCTGTGTTGGGGGTCAAGCCTTCAACCCAGGAACCTTTATAGGACTCTCCAGACCCAATGAAAACAGGGACATTGAGCCATTGAGCCCATACGCCATATTGGGAAGCTCAACCCCTCCGTCGAGTTCCAGAACATTCTGATCACCCCAAAGGACACTGGGTCCAAAACATGTAAAATGATTGATTATTTTTTTAAAAAAAAGCTGGATAAGTTTATATTCGGGATCCCCAGCATTTTACTTAGCCACGTCCATGTTTGTAGAGCTCAATTCCCAGTAACCAAGCAGTGGGCCCAAGCTAGGTGCCCTTCAACAGATGAATGGATAAAGAAACTGTGGTATATCTACACAATGGAATATTACTCAGCCATGAAGAAGAATGGAAGGATGGCATTTGCAGGAAAATGGACGCAGCTGGAGACTATCATGCTAAGTGACATAAGCCAGTCCCCCCCAAAACCAAACTCCATCTACGTGGGACGTGTCCAAGTGCAGTCCACCGTCATGTAGAATTAGAATAAATTTAAAAATTTACAAATCAATAAATAAAATGTTTTTTTTAAAAGAAACGTTCCATGTCCCTTGTGGCCAAATGTCCCCCCAACCTCAAGTGGAAGGGGGGTGCGTTGTCTTTCAACCCAAAGCCGCGGGGTGACCAGGCACCCCGTAAGGAGCCTTCGGGGATATAAGTACACTCCACATGATCAAATTAGATGTTTTGTACTCAAAGTCAGCCTCGAGGGTCGGCCCTCCTTCTCTGGGACCTGCTGGGCACTTGCTGATGATCGGCGATGACCACTGACCAACCTATCAATAATTCTGCATGGGAAGGAGGGGCATATGGCTCCCCAGAAGGACACTGCCCATTTGGTCTTCAAGGATGGGCAGCAGGTGGTGTAGACGAAGAGCACCCAGAATTCCAGGAAGATGAGTGTCCACCGGCCGGAGATGTTTGGGAGGAGAACCTGCCCAGGAAGTGAGAGAGAGGTCAGCGGGTGCTGGACGTGTTGTGGAAGGAGGTGGAGCCGTGGACGTGAGGACAGACGGCATCCAGAGGGACAGGGAAGACTGGGTCCAACCATCAGTAGGAGAGTGTTGAAGGTGGACGTGGGTGGCCACGTGGCCAGCTGCTGTAAAAAAACCAGTAAAAAGTAGGAGCGTAAAATGACCAGAATCCCTCCCAGCCCCGGAGACCAGACGTCACAGATGTAGGTGACCCAGGGCTGAGCTCCCTCCAGGGCTCCAGGGGGCTCCTCCTGCCTCTCCAGCTCCTGGGCTCCAGCTGGCCCTGGGCTGGTGGCCCCTCACTGCAGTCCCTGCCTCCGTCTCCACGGGGCTCCTCCTCTGGGTCTGTGTCCCCTCCTCTGTCTCTTGGGAGGACACGGCCATTGCACGAGGGCCCCCTGACCCAGGAGGAGCCCATCTTGGGACCCTCCACTGACCACCTCTGCAGAGACCCTGTCCCCCACACAATTACCCAGAGTTGGGACTTATGTGTGTGCTCCAGAGGGACACAGCTGGACGGGTCACTCCCTCTTGGGACAACTTCCGCGAATCCTCATTGCACAGGGTCCCACATTTCTGCACCTCATCCTAAGACACGAAGGACTTGCTGGACCCCTTGCCTTGGGCTCTGTTTGAGCAGGCATTGGTTGGCCTTCTGTCCTGTCTGGTGGTCCGTGGTCATCCACAGATGACCCGTCTCATCCCATGGGGCACAGAAAGAGCTTGTGCTGAGCCCCATCCGGTGGCCCAGTCCCGAAGATGGCGTCAGCACCAACGGCCACGTCTCCCTGAGTCCACTCACAGGACTAAGAGTCCGGGCTGCACTAGAGAAGTTTCTAGAAGCAAACAAGCTGCCCCCACCTGCCCTTCACATCCGACAAGCTCCTTGGGATTTGGGGCCAGTGTTCCAAGTGACCACAGACCATCAGACGGGACAAATGGTCAACCAATGACTGCTCAAGAGGAGCCCCAAGGGGACGTGTCCAGCAAGCCCACCCTCTGTCCTTCCTCATGCAAGTGGTGACCTGCTGGCTTGGCCGGAATGCAGCGCTCTGCATGGGAAGTTCCTTGGAGATCTGTCCTGGGGGCCACTGGTCCCTTCTGTTGGACAGTTCCTCTGCATGCTGGGGAGGGCACAGTGGTCACCCACCTGTGTGGAAATGCCCATCAGGACCAGTCCTACACCCGGGGCAGCCTTGCGGGCTAAGCACTGATTGCATAAACACAAATACGGCTCTTAGATGCCTGAGCTCCTGCCCCGAGGTGGACAACAGCCCTGGGCCCCTCTGTCCTGAGTTATTATGGCTTGGATCCGGAATGTTCCCCAAAGGCTCCCGTGTTGGAGACTTGGTCCCCGATGTAGCAATGTCCAGAAGTGGGCTTGGGGGTCAGGGATTATATCATGAGGACTCCGACCTTGTCCACGGGTCAATCCATTGATGGATTCATACCTGAATGGACCATTGAGAGATGGTGGAAGGTGTGGGAGGTGGGACTTCGTTGGAGAAAATAAGACAATGGAGGCTGTGGGGACTATAGCCTGTCCCTGACTGTGGGACTATACCCTGTCCCTGGCCATGGGGACAATACCCTGTCCCTGGCCATGGGGACTATACCCTGTCCCTGGATGGAGGGACTATACCCTGTCCCTGGATGGAGGGACTATACCCTGTCCCTGGATGGAGGGATTATACCCTGTCCCTGGCCATCGGGACTATACCCTGTCCCTGGATGGAGGGAGTATACCCTGTCCCTGGATGGAGGGACTATACCCTGTCCCTGGATGGAGGGACTATACCCTGTCCCTGGCTGTGGGGACTATACCCTGTCCCTTTTCACTGGAAAAGCCCCAAAGGCAAACCATGCATGTTTAATAAACAGGGAAACCGAGGCCCAAGAGAGCCTGTCGATGGCCATCCAGGGAAGTCCAGCAGACCTCACCTAGCTCAGGCCTCAGGCGGGGTCCCCTATAAGACAGCAGGAGCTGGAGACCCATGAGTTGACGGGGACCCATGAGTTAACAGTGGCTTCGACGTGTATCCAAATCGTTCCTTCGAGGGTGAAGATTCTTGCCTTCTGGATTCCCCACTGGACAGCTGTAGGAAGGACGTGGAATCCCTTTGGCTCCAAGAGGGAAATGCCGGTGTGTGTGGCCAGTCGGCGAGAGCAGCCAGGGCCCATCTGGCTGGTGGACGAAGAGTAGGCAGCCTGTCCGCTTCTGCTGCCATTTTCTCATTGCAGTGGTTGGGATCTGGAATGTCCCCCACTGGCCCAGGTGTTGAAGGATTTGTGCCCAGGATGGTGCTATGGGGATGTGGAGGAACTTTTAAGAGGTGGGGCTTAGCGAGAGGTCTTTAGGTTATTGGAGGTGTGGCCCTAAAGTTGACTGTGGGACTCGAGTCTCCTCCTCTTCTCTTGGTCTTTTGGGCCATGACGTCACCATGACTTCTCTCCTTCCATGATGTGCTGCCTCCCACAGCCCCTGAGCAGTGGGGCCAACCAACCAGGGGCTAGCATCATGCTCCCAACTGAACCTTTCGTCCTTCTAACTTGATCATCTCAGGTATTTTGTTACAGTGACGGAACATTCAGTAAGACCTAAAGCAACTGTGATTCCACACCATCGGTGGCTTGCTGCACCGTGACCCTTATATCCTCTGTTTTAATGGTGAGAATGAAATAGCTGAGAATGGATGTCTTTATAAAGAAAAGTTCCCGGTCCAAGATTGAGGACCCTACCTGAGCACAGCCGTCTTGCTTGCAGAGTCCTGAAGTGGCCCAGGGCGTCACCTCGTGGAAATCGGAGAGGGACCCTGCATGGATGTCGTCTGTCCTTCTTAGAGAGCCGGGGTTTTGATATGGGAGCTGCACCCTAACCCTATTATGACCTCCAGAATTGTCGGGCAATCAGTAGGTGCTGTTTCCGGCCGCCATATTGGTAGCCACTTGTTACAGCGGCAGTGAGAAACTCATACGCTCCCATGGGGTCCTCGCTGGACAGGAGGCTACGACGGACCCAGAAGGGACCGCCGTGGCTGTTACGTCACCTGCCAGATGCTCCGACCTCCTGAAAGAGGAGCTCAGCGCATCTTCTGGCACGACTGGGATTTCCACGCGGCCGGGGACTGCCACCCGGACGGACGGACGGACGCAGCTGAGACTGACAGGGAACAAGCCCCCGGGTGATTCCAGCGCCTGGTCTTTGTGTGCCACCACCGTCGTGGTTCCGAGCCCCGGCCAAGAGCAAGGTCTCACTTTATTAGAGGAGGGTCAGGTTCCGCAGCAGCTTGCAATAAAGGAATTAGCAAACCAGAGACTGCAATTGTGCAGAGACCCCGCAAAACGAAGCGGATCTAAAGTGACAAGATCCAATTAAATTTAATTACCCAAGCTGTATTTTCAATTTAACTGACACTTTTTATTAAGGATCCTCCCGCACTCCAGCTAGCAACCCGGACCAAATTGCATCCCCGTAATACAGTTATCTTATGCAAAATCCCGAGTATCTAATTTTCTAAAACCAAATTAGAGAACGGAGGGTTGTTGTTGTTGGTTTTTTTTTTTTTTTTTTTTTTTTTTTTTTTTTTTTTTTTGGTCAAAGGATTTCTTTGTTTGTTTGCGTCCCCGAAACACCGGTTGCAAGGTGCCCCCCACAGCAAATCGGCTTTCTCAGGAGGAGCGTGACTGTCCCCAGTGAAACTTAGAGAGGACGTCGGGGTGGCGTTATCGCGTGCCACTTCACTAAAAGGGTCTCTTCGGTGCAGAGAGACGTGTCAGCTCACGGATGTGGCCCTGTGAGGTCACAGTGGAGTCTTAGCAGGGACACAAAAGGCAGCCAGGTGGGGCTCCCTCTTCCCGGTGGCTTGCTGACAGCAGGAGACGTGACAGACATCAATGACTAATTCCACCGTACTGCATCCTCAGAGCTAAGTGATCCCATAGTACTGTGTCACGGGAGCTAAGTAATCCCATAGTACTGTGTCACGGGAGCTAAGTAATCCCATAGTACTGTGTCACGGGAGCTAAGTAGTTCCACAGCATCGCCTCATTGGGGCTAAGCCATTGCAGAGTTCTGCATAATCCAGGCTATGTGGTTTCGTAGTACTGCATCTTTTGGGCTAAGTACTCTATAGTACTGCATCCTAGGAGCTAAGTAATTTCATCGTACTGTGTCATGGGATCTAAGTAATTCCATAGCATTGCTTCGTTGGGGCTAAGGAATTTCATAGTACTGCATCTTTTGGGCTAAGTAACTCTATAGTACTGCCTCCTAGGAACTAAGAAACTTCATAGTACTGTGTCATAGGAGCTAAGTCATTCCACAACATTACATCACTGGGGCTAAGTAATTTCAGAGTCTTACATAATTAAGGCTAAGTAGTTTCATAGTCCTGCATCATTCAGGCTAGGTAATTTCATAGTACTACATCATTGGGGCTAAGTAACTTTATAGTACTGGATCATCAGAGCCAAGTAACTCTATAGCATTGAATCATTGGACCTAAGTAATTTCATAATACTGTATCATTGATGCTAAGTAATTTCATAGTACTGCATCATTGGGGCTAAATAATTTCACAGTACTGTATCATTGATGCTAAGTACTTACATAGTACTGTACCATTGATGCTAAGTAATTTCATAGTACTGCATCATTCAGGCTAAGTAGTTTCATAGTCCTGCATCATTCAGGCTAGGTAATTTCATGGTACTGCATCATTGGGGCTAAGTAATTTAATAGCATAGCATCATTGGGGCTAAGTAACTTTATAGTACTGGATCATCAGAGCTAAGTAACTCTATAGCATTGAATCATTGGACCTAAGTACTTACATAGTACTGTATCATTGATGCTAAGTAATTTCATAGTACTGCATCATTCAGGCTAAGTTATTTCATAGTCCTGCATCATTCAGGCTAGGTAATTTCATGGTACTGCATCATTGGGGCTAAGTAATTTAATAGCATAGCATCATTGGGGCTAAGTAACTTTATAGTACTGGATCATTGGAGCTAAGTAACTCAGTAGCATTGAATTATTAGAGCTACGTAATTTCACAGTCCTGCATCATCGGGGCTAAGTAACTCCACAGCACTACCGCACACCCTCATCAACAGCGCCAGTTGATCATAGGCTGAATGACAAAATGACAAAATAACAAAAACATTATACAAAACATATTTTTTCACTCCGTAATCAGCTTTCCTCAGATATCCGTCACAGCAACGGAAAGCTGATCAACACAAGTCCCTTGTCCGCGTTGACCACAGGAATCTTCATCTGCACCTTCTCGGACAAGCATCCTGGATGGATAAGTGGAGACATGTCACAGTACCGTGGTTCCAAATCCAAATGTCCAAATTCCGATTCTGGGCCCTTCTCACGGGTTGGATCCGGAATGTTCCTCAAGGGCTCCTGAGTTGAAGGCTTGGTTCTGGGTCACCTCAGACCCAGACGAACAGAGCCAGCCAACCATGTTCTGGACCTCTGAAACCACGAACCCAAGTAAACCTTTCTTCCCTTTAAGTTGTTTAGCGTCCCCTGTTTGATCACAGCTACGGACAGCTAACCCACACAGTCCCCAGGATCCCTTTGCTTATCAACTCTTCCGTGAACATGTCTCAGGTGACCATCATCTTTCATTCCTAGGTGGACACCGCCAGAAACTCGGGTTTCCTGCTAAGAGCTAGGTGATTTCATAGTACTGCATCTAAGTGCTATGTACTTAGTACTAAGTACTGCAGAGATATCCAATTAATACACAAGTAAGCGGGTGGATGGGAGGATGGGTAGATGGATGGACAGACAGACTCAAGTTGGGGTGGCCATAACTGTCCACATGCTGAATCTCTAACTCCCCGTGCGATGGTAGGAGCAGGAGGGGACCTTGGTGCGTGATTAGGGTTTGTGTGAGGTCAAAGGGTGGAGGCCCAGATGCCACTGAGTGTCCCTAGGAGACGGAACAATGGGGGACTGCCTTCCATTCTCTCTCCCTCCCTCCCCAACCGGGTGTCCAGCAAGAAGCCGCCACTGGCAAACCAGAAAGTCACCTCACCAGAAAGGGAGTGAGCCAGCACCCGGCCTCACATCCCAGCCTCTGATCTGGGAGCCCTGTGCATTGCTCGGGCCACCAGGTCTGAGCTCTTCCATGATAACAGCCCCAAGAGGCGCTCACGACCTCCAACCTGCATCTGCTAACGCGGGTCTCCATTCTCTAGGGTCCCAGAAGGGGACCAGGGTCCTTATAAGAGGGACCCCCAGAGCCCCCTGCCCTTCCCCCATGGAGGACCCAGGAGAAGGCGGCTCAGTGATCCCTGAATTCCCTGAACCAACATGGCAGCCCGCACCTCATGTAATAAATGCCCCAACCCAACATGGCGGCAGGAACCTCATCAAATAGATGCCCCACACCAACATGGCGGCAGGAACCTCATGCAATCAATGCCCTGGACAAAAATGGCAGCAGGAACTTCCTGTAGCCAATGCCCCAAACCAATATGGCAGCTTGAGCCTCCTGCAAACCACACGAGTCAAAGGTGGTGTGTGGACCCCTCACCCAGGAGCTGGTGTGGAGGGGGGCTCTGGGAGGGCTGAGCTCATGGAGTGCAGCCCGTGAAGGGGACCAGGGTCCTTCTCAGAGAGACCCGAGAGCCCCCTGCCCGTCCCCCATGGAGGACCCAGGAGAAGGAGCCTCTGGGAGCAGGAAGCGGCCTCGCCTGGACCTCGGGCTGCAGCCTCCACAGCATGTCTCCCTTTAACGTCACCCAGACAGCGGGGTTGTCTCACGGTGGCCCAATCAGACGGCCGCATGGTGCATGTCCTGAATGTTACAGTAGCCAATTTTGTGTTCTGTGACTTTCCCCTCACGGTGTCTCATTTCTTCAATCTGTTGGGGAAATACGCGAGAAAGATGCAAGTCTTCCCTTTCCGCTAAAAAAAAAAAAAAAAAAAAAAAAAAAAAATAGGATTCTATAAGAGGGGAGGGTGGGAGTTTTGGAAAATCTGAGGGGACCCTGAGGGAGACAGGTGGGGAGAGCGACTTCTGAGGACGGAGAGACGCTGGGCGGCCCCGATGAAGGTCCTGGCGGCCGAGCAGCCGTTCAAAGCCCTGGGAGCTGATAATCTCATTTTCTGCATCCAGGAGACTCTTTGCGGATCATCTCCACAGTATTCTAATAACTCATCTCATCTGCAGCCCGTGTGCCGTGATTATTGATTTTCTGACTCAATAAAACCCTGGAGTCTTTGACGATGCCCAATCCTCCACTTCCCCCAGGATACTCGGGGGGCGGGGGGGCGGGGGAGGAAAGGAGAAGAAGGTCTCTTTGGCCTGAGAACATGATTATTATTATTATTATTTTAACTCCTGCGCCACCTGGGAAGGCTCGGTGCCCGTGCCCAACGTCTGCTCTCTGGTTTCTCCCCAAGGCTCCCCATCTTTCCTATATGGCGGGGGGGAAACAAGAAACGGGGTTTGGGGTCTGAAATAATCCAGGCACCTCCTCCACCAAAATGCCCTTCTCCTCTTTCCTGGAAACTCTCAATTTTCTCCATAAAAGCTCAAAAGGGGGATGCTTTCGGGCACGTTAGAATCCCCCTCTTCCCGCGGTGCCGCCATTTGCAATTCCTTGCAACGCTGCGGCGATTGGATTTCTGTCCTTGTTGAACAGCTCAGGTGTCCCTCTGTCCCCCCCCCCCCGTTTCCAGGGACCACGCTCACCTCCATGTGGGCCTTTCTGCCCACCCAAGCTCTTCTAGGATCCTCTGCCCCGGGACTGCCCTCAAGCCCCACCCCACCCCGTTCTGCAGAATGAGGGTCCCCACGTGGTGTTCAATGACAATCGTGGACGCCCCAAGATGCTCAGGGTATAGGGTGTGGCTTTGGAATTTGGGGCAGCCTTGGAGATGAAACGGGGGAGCGATGTGGGTGTGACCCCCTTCGCTCAAGTCAAACAGGAGGACCCCAAATCCCATGATTCACCCCATCATCCCGTGGCTTCCCGCACACACCATCTGCTAGGGTTGGGTCTCCAATGTCCCCCAACGTGGGCGGCTCGATCCCAGCCCCGTGGTGACGCTGGGAGGTGGAGGAACCTTGAGGGGTACAGCCTGACGGGAGGTCTTCCGGTCATTGGGACCGTGCCCTGGGAGGGGATTCTGGGACCCCCCGCTCTTCCTCTTTCCCTTGGTCATTCCCGTAAGCGCCCACCATGATGTTCTCTGTTGCCTTAGGCCCAAAGCCGACAGGCTCGATGGATCGTGGCCCCGAACGTCCACAGCCGTGAGCTGAAATGGACCTTTCGTCTTTTTAAGAGTTGATCACCTCAGGACTTTTCTCCCCACGGTGGAAGGAGCCGAGAGCCCACCCAGCGTTTTGTGACACTTCTCCGTGTCCTGATGCGGGGCGCCCTCTTGACCCCTTACTCGGTCCACTTGTGGTCACAGAGCCGGCTGGCGGTCCGTCCACAGAAGCGTCCAGCCTCGTGTTTCCTCCTCCGGTGGACACACACCAGGTTCTGTCCAGGTAGGTGGCACCTGTCCCCTGTCCTGCCTGGTTTCCTGCCCTGGTTAGCGACTTTCCACACATTGGGCTGGACATTTCCATCTGCCCCTGGATTCGTGCTCTACCTGTCTCCCCTTGGCCACGTGCCCAGAGACCTGCTCTGAACAAGTGCATCAGCGGGACCCTTTGTCCACCAGCCTGGACATACTGGACCATTAGGAGACCAGGAGAATCCTGGAAGGGCTGAGGCAGGGTATCCGTCCTCCACCGTCCTCTGGCCACTGGTCCCCCGTTGGCTCCTGTGAAGGATTCTTTGCACGGGGTCCCTCGAATTCCCCTTGGTCCCTCCCTTAATGGGGATGTAACTGCTGCTGACCACGGCCGTTCCAGGGTCCTGGGCCCACTTTGGCGCCTTCCGTCTCCTCTCCCCGTGATCTCACAGTCATCAGACTCCGCGAGGCCAAGATCACCGAGAGGTAACAGGATTCAGAGGCAGAAACCATGTCCCGGGGCCATATTGGATCTGAGAGTAGGAATAGCCGGGTCTCTCCGTTCCCGCCTGTCCATGGACCGAAGAAGGGTCAGGGCTACCCTCTAAGGCTCCAAGAGAGGACAGTATCAGGGTGTTCCCTGAACCAGACGACGGGTGTGCGAACAGCGGACGCCATCTTGCTTTGAATCCATTGGGTCCATCGTAAAGAGTGTGGTATGCAGTAGTTGCTCAATAAATGCCTGGCTCGAGCTCTCCACTGGGCTCCAGACGGGAACCACCTCCTGCTCCCGGCTCAGGGTTTCAGGGTGGGCTTTGGTTTTGCCCGGCGGCCCCCCGTGGGCTGTGCTTTGAGACACACCCAGCCCTCCGCGTCTGACGGGGGACCGCCATGGGGTCACAGCCTTCTGGAACCTTCCTGCAGGTCCCTCATTAGAAGAGCCAAAGATCACCCCGGACGGACTCAGGTGAGCGCGGGCAGGACTTCCCGACCGCGGGAGGGTTAAAGGGAGAGAGAGAGAGAGACCCCCCGGCGCTGCCTTCTCGGGGGGCCGGCTCCGAAGGCACCGTGTCCCTCTTATGGATGATTTCTGAATTTCCATTTTAATAAAATAAATGGCGATACCTACAGATAATAGCGCTGTTCAATATTTATGAAGCGCCTTTTTAGAATAAATTCAGAAATTCGGTATTAATCATCGCAGCCATTACAGTCCGCAGGCCCATAAATAACCCGCGGCAACACCGTCTCTTCTTTTCCTCTTCTCCTTTTTCTTTTTTTTTTTTATTCTTTTTTTTTTTCCCCGAGAACCCGTAATGAAAACCAGCCGAGGCCCTGGCTTCGGGATGCGGAGGCTCACCCCGTGGAGGGGGACGGATGGTGACTCCCAGGAGACGGTCTCGGCTTACCCCCCGGGGGGTCCCCAAATAAGGTGCGACAGGGCCGGCTCTCTCCCACCTTTCGGGGGAAGAAGGAGGCTTTTACTGACGGGAAGAAAAGCCACCCAGAGCCGCTATGTGTGCACACGGTCCCCCTCCCGCCGGGCGGGGAAGAGGGTCATCTGTCTTGCGAGGGGCTGCGGTTTCCTGCAGGACGTCCAGAGCCGCCCGGAGCTACAAACTGACCACAGCCAACCGCCCGGCAAAGAGCCTGCGAGAGACACACAAAGCCCCGATTGTTTCTGGAAAAATCCCTGGGTTCCGCTCACAGCCCTCCCCTCGGCGGCGGCTGCCTGAGCCCTCCGATTCCACGCTGGACGCTGGACGCGCCGTCCCTGTGCACCCCCAGAGGCTGACCACCGAGGGCCCCCGACCGGGCTCAGAGACCCTCCCCTGCTCACCCCGATGGCATTTGTCCGGGGGACGCACGGTCCCCAAATGGGGACCAGGAGCCAGGATCCTAAAACAGGGTTGGGGCTTTCTGGAGTCCGCATTGAGCACCCGGTGGCCCTGGGCTGGTGGCCCTCACTGCAGTCCCTGCCTCCGTCCCCACGGGGCTCCTCCTCTGGGTCTGTGTCCCCTCCTCTGTCCCTTGGGAGGACACGGCCATTGCACGAGGGCCCCCTGACCCAGGAGGAGCCCATCTCAGGACCCTGCACTAATGACCTCTGCAGAGACCCTGTCCCCACGAGGTCCCTTCACGGGTCCTGGATGGTGGCACATGGTGACGTCCGGGGGGGTAAGATTCACTCCACGGGATGCGCCAACGGTCCTTGGAGTCCTCTCGGCCCCCTGGGCTCCTGTGACATCCCTGCCCCACGCGGGCTCTGCTTGTGTCACTCACACCGCGAGCCACACGGGGACACGCCTCCCGGGTGGCCAGTGTTGGTGGTGGTCCCCTGTCCTGTGAGTGTCCCCTCTGGATCGCACTAGGGGCGGCAGACCTCGCGGATGCCATGAGAGGCTCGGGTGTGCGCTGCGCGCGGTGCTGATCGCATTCTCCAAATTGCGTTGCCCGCGTCAGGATCAGGTTTTCTGGTGATAAAACCAGTCAGCGGGGGAGGCCGCGCCGGCCCGGGCGGAATCCCGTCCTCCCCTGTCACACAGTCGTGCCCTATCCTCCCCGGGTCCCATGATGAGGACTGTGCAAAGGCCCTGGGGCAGACGGACGGGAGCCTCAGCGCACGGCTGTCGGTCTTCCTTCCCCGGATTCCCAAGGGCTGGAGTCGCAGCCCCGCGGTTGCCACCGCTCCTGGCGCCATCTTGGATCTTTTAAGCTGGACGAGAAAACCTCCGGGTCCTCAGGGAGCGTCACCAGAGTCCCCAAAGCCACCGGGTGCTGGGGAACCAAGTCCTCCCGGCCCAGTTTTCCCTGGACGGCAGCTAGGTCTTGCCTTTCCAGAGACGGGAGGGAGTTGGGGTCTAGAAGTGAAGCCCCGAGCCCGTTGGTCCCCGAGCAGGGTTCGCTGGGCACCTCGGGGAGTCGGGTGCAGCCCGCTCTTGGGAGTTCACTCCCCAAACAGCCCGGTAAACGGGACGTCGCGTGTCAGCGCAGCAGTGGACGTCCGCTGGGCGACCTCCCTGGGGTGAGAGATCGCAGAAAGTCCTCTGGAGGGGAGACCATGAGGTGGACATCCCGGTCCCCAGACGGAGGGGAATCCGGCATGGCTGGATCAAGGCGCCGTGGGAGACGGGTGGGCGGTCAGGCGCGAGGACCGGGCACTCACGGTCCCCATTTGATGACCAATGACTTGGGAAGCCACAGGGGACCTGGGCAGCCCAGGGGACAGGCATCCGTCCACCATGGGAGCAGGCAAGGAAGATGGTGCCCGGCCCCAGGACCTGCAGGCGCAGACAGGCAGGGTGGGCCGCGGAGCTTCCGGTGCCGGTGGGGGGCAGCGTCCCCAGCAGGAGGTGGCACAGCGGGAGGACAGAGTCCACTCCAGAGCCGGGCTCAGGTGTCCCCAAGCTGAGTGTCCCTCTGTAAATGGGGTGGACCTCCCGGCTGCAGACCCCAGGGGACCAAGGAGCAGCTCAACTCTGAAGCAAAGATGAGCACCAGGGGGGTCCCCTTTGGGACATGCCAAGTGCCCCGAGCTGCGACACCCTGTGACATCGTGTCCTCACACGTCGCGCCCAATGACCTCACCCTGATGCCCGCCTGTCAAGAACGAGGGTTGGATACCCCGGTCGTCACCTGGCGGCCAAGGGGGACTCGGGGTGTTTGACGCTGTGTGACAAGCTCGCTGTCCCCAGGCCCCAATGCACGTGGGCACAAATGTCCAGGAACCGGGTCCCAGGGACCAGGCTGCGGAAACCTAGGGACCCGCCCAAGAAGACGTCCCGTGGACCTATCTGTTGAAGCATGTGAGTGTCCATCAACTCGGCGGAGTGGACATGGGTGGGTGTCTCCGTGTCAGTGACCGAGGTCTGCCTCCCGCCCCCAGGAGGCTGCAGAGCACCCCCCATTGCGTCTCCAAGGACCCTGGAGGTGACCGCCCTGTTCAGCCCTTGAAACCGGCAGTCAGGAGAGGCTGCTCACGGAGGCTGGTGAAAACCGCTCGGGCCTCCCTCCTTGGCCTCCGAGAGTCCCAAATAGCCTCCGTGTCCATCCGGGCAGACCTGCCAGGCCAGCGACTCCCGCGCGCTGGGCAGAGGCACTCAGCGCTGGCAAACGGCTCTGTCCACGGCCCCAACTTCATCTGGAGGCCGCCGGGTGACCTGAGCGGCGCGCAGCAGCGTGGCCCCTGGGTGGACCTGCGCGGACGAGCTGCTGCTCTCCGGGGGGCGGACACGGGCTCCGCGTCCTTGCGGGGGGCTGCAATTGGAAGCGATGGGGGATCGATACCTGCGGAGCCTCCCCTGCGAGGCCAGGAGGCGAGGAGGCCAGGAGGCAAGGAGGCCAGGAGGCGAGGAGGCCAGGAGGCGAGGCCCAGGATTCGGAGGCCTTTCCCCAGCGCAGAGAGACCACCCCCCTCCTCCCCCAGCCCCCGGCCCTGGGCCACCTCTCCCTGCCGTCAAATTAATTCGCACCGTGTCCCCAAATTCAATCAGGTGGCTTCCCCGCGTCAGGGGTGGGGTGGGGACAAGGAAAAAAACAATAAAGAAACCCGCATCGGAGGCCCCGTCCTGACACATCGGAGGCCGGGCCTTGACAGATCGGTGCGGTCGGGGCGCGGACCGGGGCGCGGGTAATCTTTGCACTAATTCTCAATTACCGTAAAATGAAGCCATAAATCACGGGGACAGGGGATCGATGGCAACGTGGTTTCCCGGGTGATTGGCAGCCGCCGCCGCCGAGCGCGCGAGTTGGTTGAAGGTGAGGGGGCTCTCCAGAGGAGGCCGCCGAGGGGGGCCAGTGGAGGCCGCTGGGCCTCCCTTCCGCGGGACGCAGGGACCCCTTCCCCCTCCTGGGGAGGGGACAGACTGGTTGGGGACAGCGGCACTGCCCCCCCCAATCCCAGGGCCAATCCTTCTCCTGTTGGTACCCGCTGCCCCCAAATGAGAGACAAATTCAATTTCCCTCCACTGGGCGCCCGCGCGCGGGAGCGGAGGCCGTTTGAATCTTTCATGGGAACGAAATTGTCCCCAGACAAATAGCCCCCTGATTCGGGGAGAATGGACGGTGGCGGCGGGGACAGGAATAAATCGTGTCACTCGGGATGGCTTTTCTGTGTAATGTCATTCACCAGGGTCCTTGTCCCCCCCCACCCGAGGCCCAGGTCCCCTGCACAATAGCTGGGCGGCTCCGAGGAGGGGCGGGGGGGCGGGGGACAGGGAGAGGGGACCCGGGGAGTTGACCGGCCGCTGGGTGGCGGGGGGGCGCGAGATTGTCCCTGTTATTAATTCGCGGCCTGAACCTGGCATTCATGAGGCCCAAGATTGAAATGTAAATGAGTCCCCAGGAAAAGCCAGGGAAGCCCGCCCCCCGGGATGTCACGCGGCGGGCGGCGGGGACAGACGGGATCCGCTGATCCATCAGGGAGACGAGAGCCGCCCAGAAACAATGAATCACATCGGTGTCCCCGTCCCCGTCCCCGTCCCCGTCCCCGGGGCGCAGGCTGCTCGAGAGGGCACAGGCCCCGAGACGCGGGCTGTGGCTGGCTACCTGTTGTCCCCTGTCCGCTGGCTGGATGTCACTCTTTACGTGCCACCTCCTTTGTGCACACGTTTCCTTTTTCCATCTCAGTTACCTCCGTGTCCCCGTCCCCAGGGGGCTCCCTTTAGAAATGAGGACCCTCCCCGGCCGCGGAGGTGGACAGATGGAGACCCGTCCCTCCGGCCCCACCCCGTGTCCTGAAGTCCCCGTCCCTGTCCCCGGGGGGCTCCCAGCCCTCGCTGATGGGTTTCCTGGGCTTCTGAGTCGCGGTCGGTCGGCGGACAGAGCGGTGCCCGCGGTGGGTCCTGAGGACCGGCCACCACCGCACAAGAGCCCCAGGGCCATGCAGGGAGGGCCCCACGGACTGACCCTCCTGCCCCCAAACCAGTCACCCTGTCTCTAAGGGGGTCCTGTCCATCAACAGGATCAGGACAGACTCCTCTGCAGCCAGAGGCAGGGGACACGCTGCAGGGCACATTCGATGTCCCCTCTTTGCTCGGTGCCTTTGACCCGCTTTGGGGGCCGGGGGGCCGCAGGGCAGCCCAGGGGACTGGACACGCTGGGGAAACCGCGTCCAGGAGGATGGACATTTTAACCCACGCGGCCACGCCTGACCACCACAGGCTGACCGGCCGGGTCGTCCTGGACCCGCCCGCTGTCCCCGTCACACCCGCCCGCGTCTGCGCGGCTGGGCACCAGCAACGGGCTCCGGGCGCTGACGGCAGACTCAGCGGCGTCCTGACCCCGGGAGCTGTCCCCTGGGCCACCCTGGGACGGACGGGCCCTTTGGAAGACGCACGGAGCCTCTCCGACTCGCGAGGCTGCTCCTCCTGGGTCCCAGGGAAACTGAGTGACAGCTGAAGGCACACCGTCCCCCGCCCCCGTGGTGCCCCGAGCCGACATCACTGTCCCCGCCCAGGGACGGGGCAGGTCAGAGGACTCCACTGGGCAAGCGCAGCTCTGAGCGGGGTCCCCTTAGCGGATGGGGCAACCTGGACCCCCCAGGACCCACTGCCCCCCGGGGGCGTGACCCGGACAGACGCATCTGGCCCTCCGTCCCTTCCCGTCCTGTCTCCCCACGAGGACGACAAGAGGACAGATCAGGGGGCCTGACCTGCCGCAGAGCCACACCAAGGGGACTGATTTGGCTTTGCCGATGGAAAACGTTCAAAAAGCTGAGATTCCCGTTCCTCCGCGCATTTGGGTTCAGGCGCCTCGGCTCCGACGTCCGGGAAGAGAGCAGAGGCCGCGATCCCGGTTTCCGTCACCTCGCTGTGGTGGGGACTCAGAGGCCGACAGGAAAGCCTCGTTGGAAAAAATGCACCTGATGAAACAAGAAGCGAAACTGTCCAAAGGAGAACTGGGTGACAGACAAGTCTGCTCCGGAAATTCGGGGTCAGACACATGACACGGTCCCACGGAACCCGGAACGGGACACCCGTCCCAAACGTAAAGAAATAGAAATGAGAAGGAGTCCAGCCGAATCCAGAGAGTCCCCCAGGCTGTGGGGCTGAAGGCTTGGTCCCCAGTGCAGCCATGTCCAGAGGTGGGGTCTGGGGGAAGGGATAGGATCCTGCGGGATCCGACCTCATGAGTGGATTAATCCAGTCATGGACTCACTTGTGGGCCACTGGAAGGTGGTAGGAACTCTAACAGGTGGGAGTGGGTCCTTGCTGGCATCTCCGTGGGGACTATACCCTGTCCCTGGCTCCTCAGTCCACTCTCTGCTTCGTGGTTGTCAGGAGCTGAGCTGTTTCCTCCACCATCCCCTTCCGCCATGTTGTTCCGCCTCACCCCCAGCTCGCCGCCATGGCACCCAGCAAATAGGGACCGGAACCTCTAGAATCACCAGCCAAAGTTCGTCTTTCCCGCTTCAAGTTGTTTCCTCGGGTATTTCGTGACAGCAAAGAAAATCTTAACTAACAACAACAAAAAATTGAACCCGTAAGAAGTCAGGACGCCGCCGGAACACCAACGCTCAAAGGGGCACTCCTCACAGGAGCCCAAAGTTGGGACCAACCCAAATGTCCATTGAGAGATGAGTGGATGAACAACATGGGATGTAGCCATGCAGTGGAATATTACGTGGCCATGAAAAGGGATGGAGTTCTAGTAGATGCCAAAGATGGGGATGAAGCTTCAGGGTATTCTGTTTAGTGACATAAGCCTGTCACAGAGAACACTGTGTGACTCCAGTTATATGAGAAACAAATCGGCAAAGAGAAAGTCCAATGGAGGTAACACACTGGGAAAAGAAAGAAATGAGGAGATTTCATGGATGGATACAGAGTTTCTGTTTGGAGTGAGGTGAAGCGGGCCATTCCCTGGAGCGTGGGCTCATGATGAAGAGGAAAGTTGACCTGGGCCCACGGTGTCCAAGGTCCAGTCCCTGGTGGCCGACTCCATGGCTCTGGCCCAAGGGGAGGCAGAACAAAATGGCGGCAGGGCCTGGAGGAGGAGAGCAGCTCAGGACAGGGCACCAGGGAGCAGAGAGCTCTGTCACCAGGGACAGGACAGAGACCCCCAAGGCACAGCCCAGGGACCCCCTCCTCCAGCCACACCCCACCTGCTGCAGCCACCACCCAGTGAGTCCATCCAAGTGGATTAATCCACTATTAGTCTACACCCAGTGAGTCCATCCAAGTGGATTAATCCACTATTAGTCACCACCCAGTGAGTCCATCCAAGTGGATTAATCCACTATTAGTCACCACCCAGTGAGTCCATCCAAGTGGATTAATCCACTATTAGTCTACACCCAGTGAGTCCATCCAAGTGGATTAATCCACTATTAGTCACCACCCAGTGAGTCCATCCAAGTGGATTAATCCACTTATTGGTCTACACCTCTCGAAATGCCATCATCTCACCTCTGAACCTTTCCCACATGACCTCATGGTGGTCACCTCGTATCTAACCACAACCAGGTCCAGGTGGCTGCGGAGAGGACACAGGGCAAGAAAGAGACCTTGGGGTTGTCAGGAGGAGACGGTGGCTTGGAGGCTTCTGGTGGCCCGTCACCCGTCACCTGGGGGGACACCCGGTGGCCTGTGGTTTCCAGGAGGACGTCCGGGTTGGCCGTGGGCTTCTGGGGGAGCTCCCTGCACCCCTGGGGGAGCCCTGGCCAGCAGGCTGGACGCTGGGAGGCCGGACCCTCCATTCTCTCCTCCCGGAGGCTCCCGGCTGCGCCGTCTGGGTCCCGCGTCTGGGTCCCGCGTCTGGGTCCCGTCTCGGCTGTGGGTTTAATTGCTCATCAAATGGGGAGTTATTGTGTCGTAAAACCCTGAGAGCCTGCCGAGGGTCCAGGGCGGTTCTGATGCGAGGATCCATCACAATGGATTATGCTAATCGCCTCGTTAATCGCCCCCCCCCCCCCCCCCCCCGCCACGACAGGCGGTAAATAATGGCGGAGGCCGAGAGAGCTCAGAAACACCGCGATCAATTATTTATGCATTCATCAAGCCGCAGAGGGCCGCGATATCAGGAGCCGGCCGCTAATTGTTTTATGGATTGGGATGAATTACGGTCCCCGCCAGGAAGCCGGCCGCGTCCCCCCCCTCGTCCTCCTCCGGTGCCTCTCCGTGAAGCCCGTCTGCTTAGACGGGCCTTGGGAGGGACCGCACCGTGGCCAGGAGCCGGCCGGCCACGGGGACGTCACCTCGCATTTCAACGCTTCTGCCCAATGTCCCCACCCGTCCTGTGCATTCCTCCCGAATCCCGAGGACAACGAGTGACCAGGGATTTAAACATGTAGCAACCCCCCAAGGCTCAGGAGGCTGGGGCAGGAGGATCGTAAGTTGGAGGCCAGTCGCAGCAACTTAGCCAGGTCCTCTCTTAAAATAAAAAAAAGTAAAATACAAAGGGCTGGGGACGTGGCTCCGTGGTTGGCCACCCCTGGGTTCCACCCCGGGACCCACAACAAAAATGAAAAGCAGAATCCACCTGCGTGTTCAGAGGCAGATGCCTTGGAGGCCAAAAAGGTGGAGGCCACATCCAATGAAAGTGCCATTTAGGAGCCGGGAGACTCTTTGTCACTTTGTGATGCTTTGCAGGACCTCAAGGCTCTGCAGATGCAGCCACCCCTCTTGAACCCCGCCAGCCTGCGCCGCTCCGAGCCACAGAAACCTTTCTTCTTCATCCATTCGTCCACCTGCGGCATTCCGTCATAGCGACAGAAAGTGGACGGAGACGCTCGTCCAGGTGCCGTATCTGTCACTGGGCGCCTGAGAGCAGCAGCCGGTTGGTTAGAGCCACAGGGACACACAGGACGCGGGACAGGACGCAGTCCCCCAGGCACGGCCACGCAGGGGCCTCGGGGGACGCCCCAGATTGGCACGGTGGACCTAGAACATCAGGATCTGACCAGGGGACTTTAGGGCTGCAGGCCAGCCCACAGGGGGCCACCAGAGGAGGCTGAGGCCAGCTCCCGGCTCCCCTGGGAAGGACGCGTCCAGGAACCGGAGCCTGGGCCCTCGGCCGCTTCTCCCTCCCGCCCTCTTCTCTGGGGTCCCTATTAGCCCGCGACGGCCACAGCTGGGGACACTAGCGCCAGTCCCACGTTCCAGGTGGCCAGCCTCCAGCCACAGAGCAGGACAGGAGGACACAGAGGCCCTGGAAGGACCCAGAAGCTAAGCAGCCCGGGGCAGCAGACGTCCACTACTAACCGTCCAGTTGATGGGTTGGTGACTGAGGATGGCCATGGTGCTGGGGGACCTGGCTCGTTCTCCAAAACCCACATGGACAAGGCTTGGCCGCCATCTTGGTGCTGCTGGGGGGGGGTGGAGCCTCTCAGGGGCGGGGCCTGGAGGCAGGAAGTGAGGTCACTAAGACTGTGAGGGGCACTGGGGTCCCGCCCCTTCCTCCTTCCTCGGCTGGTAGAAAAGCTCCTGGCCGCCATGTCCTGCCCCCGTGATGCTCTGCCTCCCCACTGACCCAGGGCCATGGGGCGGTGCGGGCATGGCTGGGCCTCTACGCCATCAGCTGCTGTCAACCTTCCGTCTTCATAAGCTGCCCACCTCCGGGGTTTGCCTACAGTCACGAGGGCTGGGCTGGGCAGGGCAGGACATGGTGGCCGAGCTCAGAGGGTTTCTGGGGCCTTGAAGCAGTTCTGCAGGACGCGCGTGTACATTTGGGGTGTCCCCCAAGGTGGACGTGCCCTGTCCATCTTGGAGTGGACCTGCCCTGTTCATCTTGGAGTGGACGTGCCCTGTCCATCTTGGAGTGGACCTGCCCTGTCCATCTTGGAGTGGACATGCCCTGTCCATCTTGGAGTGGACCTGCCCTGTCCACCTTGGAGAGGATGTGTCCTGTCCATCTTGGAGTGGACCTGCCCTGTTCATCTTGGAGTGGACATGCCCGGTCCATCTTGGAGTGGACATGCCCTGTCCATCTTGGAGTGGACCTGCCCTGTCCACCTTGGAGAGGATGTGTCCTGTCCATCTTGGAGTGGACCTGCCCTGTCCATCTTGGAGTGGACATGCCCTGTCCATCTTGGAGTGGACATGCCCTGTCCATCTTGGAGTGGACCTGCCCTGTCCACCTTGGAGAGGATGTGTCCTGTCCATCTTGGAGTGGACCTGCCCTGTTCATCTTGGAGTGGACATGCCCGGTCCATCTTGGAGTGGACATGCCCTGTCCATCTTGGAGTGGACCTGCCCTGTCCACCTTGGAGAGGATGTGTCCTGTCCATCTTGGAGCGGATGTGCCCTGTCCATCTTGGAGAGGATGTGTCCTGTCCATCTAGGAGAGGATGTGCCCTGTCCATCTTGGAGTGGACATGTCCTGTCCATCTAGGAGTGGACGTGCCCTGTCCATCTTGGAGCGAATGTGCCCTGTCCATCTAGGAGTGGACGTGCCCTGTCCATCTAGGAGAGGATGTGTCCTGTCCATCTTGGAGCGGACGTGCCCTGTCCATCTAGGAGAGGATGTGTCCTGTCCATCTTGGAGCGGATGTGCCCTGTCCATCTTGGAGTGGATGTGCCCTGTCCATCTTGGAGCGGACCTGCCCTGTCCATCTTGGAGCGGACGTGCCCTGTCCATCTTGGAGAGAAGCCGGCCAACCCGTCCAGGCCCAGGTAATGGAAACCATCCAACCTGCTGGGCGCCAGGTGGAGGCCGGCTGTCCTCCCTCAAGGACCCCGGAGCTGCCTCCCCCTCCCGCCCAGTGTCTGCGGAGCCCCCCGCCGAGCGGCCGCCCTGGACCCCTGGCTGCGATCACTAATTTGGACGCCGCGGCCGTCGGCTTGATGGGCGCCGAAGAAATTGGGAGAACAGCGCAGATGAGAGGAGGAGCCCCCCCGGATCCCAGCGGCCTCCTGCTCATTAGAATCGCCCGCTCCACCTTCAAAGCCCCGTGGACGCGGCTGATCAATTAAACATGGTCCATCCCCGCGACGGGAGCCCAGCTCCCCAGGTTCATGACGCAGGGCCACCGTCTCCCCCGGAACCAGGGCTCTTTAAGGCCGGCGCAGACGAGGCCACGCGCTAAATTCCTGGGGACCAGAGCCTCTGCCTCCTGGGGAACGCCGGGCCTGCCTTGTGGTCCACTCTGACCTCTGGGTTTTCTTCTTTTTGGACGAACCGGGTTGGACTATGGAAGCAGTGACCCTTCCCGGGGAACCGGGCATCCGCCACAGAGTGGGTGGCTTTGTGCTTCCGAAGCTGATTTCGAGGCGATTTCTGTCCCCGGGAACATGATGAGGGGTTGGGTGTAGGATCCTTTTTATATAAATTGGAAAAGTCCCGGGAAGGGATAGGGGTTGGAGATGAAGGAGCCCCCCAAACGCTCCTGCAGGAGGCAATGAGAGAAGGCTCAGAGGTGGGATTGTCTGATTAGGAGAGGTGTAGACTAGAAGTGGATTAATCCACTTGGATGGACTCACTGGGTGTAGACTCATAGTGGATTAATCCACTTGGATGGACTCACTGGGTGGTGACTGCAGCAGGTGGGGTGTGGCTGGAGGAGGGGGTCCCTGGGCTGTGCCTTGGGGGTCTCTGTCCTGTCCCTGGTGACAGAGCTCTCTCTGCTCCCTGGTGCCCTGTCCTGAGCTGCTCTCCTCCTCCAGGCCCTGCCGCCATCTTGTTCTGCTCCCCTTGGGCCAGAGCCAGGGAGTCGGCCACCAGGGACTGGACCTCGGACACCGTGAGCCCCCGAGAGACTCTTCCTCTTCATCATGAGCCCACGCTCCAGGGAATGGCCCGTTTCACCTGTCCACCCATGTGGCCCTTTGGGCACCTGCAGGGACACAGGGTCACCATGTTGGGGGAGACTGCTTCAGATGCAGATGGCGGCTTTGAGCTCCTTCCTCTCAGCTCGCCATCTTGCCTTTCTCCCAATCAGCAGAAGAGCCCAACAGCCCGAGCCCCAGCTGTAGACCTACCAGGCAGCCAGTGTCCCCACCCAATCCTTGTCACCACCCCCATGGGGACTGTCTAAGGGAACAGCCATCCCCGGGCGTCTGAGCCCCTGGTTTGGAGATTTCATGGATCCTCCAATGGCAGCAAGTCCAGGACAGGTGATGTCAAGGGACAGGACAGAGACCCCAAAGGCACAACCCAGGGACCCCCTGCTCCAGCCACACCCCACCTGCCTACAGTTATCAATGAATCCATTTAAGTGGATTAATCCACTTTAATGGATTAATCCACTGATTCAGCGACAGCTCTCACGATGTGATCCTTTTCCCCTCTGGATGGTCCTGCATCGTCCCACACGTGGGTTTTGGGAAACACCTCGCCTCCATACCCTCACGCTCTTCTCAGTCACCTGGTTCATGTTCCTTTATCATAGCCACCAGAGGAGGTGGACAGGGACTCACAGGTCACCGTGGGCCGGGTCTCTTCTTAGCCCGACAGGCTGTCCCCACGCAGATGCAGAATCCGCCGGCTTGTCCCGAGCCACGCGAGGGTGACCAGACGGCCAACGAGAGTGACGCCGGTGCCGTCCCCTGTCCCCACGGCCGTGAGCCGGAGCCAGTGGAGTCTCCGGGAACGTTCCCACGGCCGCCCGCCCGCCCGCCCTCCCTCTCGCCCGTCGCTCCCACATGATGAATAAAAACATGAAATTAGTTTCATGTCGGAAGAACAACCCCGAAGACACTTGTAACTTCTAATTAGGACTCGGAGCCGGTGGACTTGTCAGGATGGCGGATTCACGGCCCAGCCGCCCGCCGTTTACGGGCTCCGACAGAAAACCGTCCCAGACACAGAGAGAGAAGGGCCCGGGATGGAGTCCCAGCAGGTGCCAGGTGGGGACCAGCCACGCACTCGGCCCAAGGCAAGGGCTCAGTCCGCTTTCCGCTGCTGTGACACAATTCCCGAGGCGGTGTGGCTTTAAAAACTCGACAGGTGTTTACTGTCTGTGGGAACCGGACACCCTCAGAGTCCGACCCTTGGCCTGGGTGCTGCTGGACACTGTGACGGTCACCTGGTACCAGTCAGGGTTCCAGGAGGGTCACAGCAGGTGGCCAAATGAGTGACTTCATCACAAAAACCCAGCACCTGTCCACAGGGGCGTTGAACGGGTAAAGGACGGGGTGCAAACTCCCTGAGTGTGCTGGTCTGTTTTCTGTTGCTGTAACAGAATACCTGAGGCCGGACAGGTGATAAGAGCCGAAAGGTGTGCAGCACCGCACCCGGCTCCATTAGCTCTCAAGTCTTCCCGGATTTTCTCAGCAGCCCAATGGCGCGGGGTCCACCTACGGGCGTGATGCCGTCAAGCGTCTGCGAAACAAGATGGCCCCCGGACTTGCTAGGTGTCCCTCAAATCCCTACAAAGCCATGACCATGTTTTCTGGGGGCCTGAGACTGTGCCCAAGATGTGGCATGGGCTCTGTGTTCGCAGATTGTTCTTGATGGAGCTTGAATCCTGATGGACGGGGATGCCCAGGCTCCGTGGATGGACAGGAGAAGTCGATCCCTCTGGACTCCCCCCTCTGACCCTTGGTCCCAAGAGTCCTGGCCTGGACAGGAACCAGAAGTGTCCTGCAGCACGGGAAGGGCGTCCACGGGGACCGGGCCAAAGTGGAGATTCCGTGTTTGTTGTGCGTAATTGTTTTTAAAAAGGAAAACAAAAATGCTTCCCTGCCCGGGACCCCCGTGGGCACTCCGGTCTGGGCCATGTCAGTGTCGCCTCTGGCTGTGGTCCAAGCTGAAGGTCCACCAAGGTCCAGAGGCCACACGGGGACTTCAGAGAGCAGGTTCCAGCAGGCAGGCGCGAGGAAAGGTCAGAGAGCATTGCAAGAATGCGCCAAATCCCCCCAAATCCGTGCCGTGTCCACGCAAGAAGGTCTCCAGACCCGAGGAGGCAGGGCAGACTTTCGACCTCAGCCGACCTCTCCCAAAACGGAAGGGGACTTAAATCCGCAGTTAAACGTGCACGAGTCTTGCTAGGTGCCCGGCGGGGACAATAAGAGGTGGCCCAGAGTCCTTGGTCCCCAGTGTGGGGGTGGTGGTGAGCTGTGGGCCATCATGGGGCTAGGAGTGGAGGCTGGAGCCAACTGGTCACCTCGGGGAGGCCAGGAAGCCGAGACCCTGCTCCAGGACCAGGATTCCTGAAGGAGCGGCCATCTTCCCCTGGAAGAAGTCCCCCAGTATGCCCGGGGATTCCTTCCTGGGCGCCGTCTTCCCAAAGGGGTCCCCACATCTCCCTGGAAATCTACACCCAGGTCGGAGAGACCCTAACCCCGTGGACAACTCGGAATGTCGCATCTGGTGGTCGGAGACGGACGCACAGCCGCGAGGGTCTCTCACACCCTGCTCTGGACAGGTGTGAGTGGCGGCGGCTCGAGGGGTCACTCGGAGGGGGTCCCTCGGAATGCGCCACGCACCTGGGTGTGTTCCGGGCAAGTTCTCTTCAGTGGAAAGAGGGGGGACGGGTCAGACCCAGGTCAACCAGATGACTGGTCTAACTGAGGTCAACCAGATGGCTGGTCAGACCCAGGTCGACCAGATGGCTGGCCTGACCCAGGTCAACCAGATGACTGGTCTGACTGAGGTCAACCAGATGGCTGACCAACTCTTCCCTGGACCTCACTGCCTACCCAAGTTTCCAAGGGCTACTACTGGCAGCGATTGAGGTTCTGGGGGCTCCATGCGGATCCCCAACTCGCCCTCCCTGTGACTTCCCATCCCACGGCACCCCCTCTAACCCAGAGAGCACCCTCGGACCAAGTTACCCTCTTCTCGATGGATGCACAAATCTGAGAGCAAGCAACATGAATTCGGTCCGCTCCGTTCCACACCACTGTGAGGTTGTGGACGGAGGAGGACGTGGACCCGGTTGGCGATGTTATGGACATGTGTTGGACGGATGTCCAGTGGCCGTCAAACAAGACCTCAGCTTTGCAGCAACAATCACAGGAGCATCATCGGCCGCCACCGAAGGACCCCCCAGAGCTCCATAGACCTTGCGTCTCGACACAGCCCCCGAGAGACAGGAAATGAAAAGGGATGACAATGACAGGTTCGGAGCTTGTCCTGAGGAACCCCACGGCTCCACCCCAATGTCCACCCAGCCTGGTCATCATCCTACGGGAGTCGTGTGTGATCAGAGTCCCAGCTCAGAGCCTTGTTGAAGAATATGTCCAGAGCCCAGGCAAGACTTTCGGGGAGAACCTCTGTTGAGTTTTTGGGGACCCCCGTGTGGTTGGTCAACTTGTCGTCACTTGGCCAAAATATCTGGGCAGAACCACTCAGAGGAGGGAACATGTCTTTTGGCGTTTGGTTTCGGAGGATTCGGTCCATGGTTGGTTGGTTGGCTGGCTCCAAGGCAGAAACAAGATGGCGGAAGGAACACGCCCAACTGATGTCAGTTGGGAAGCAGGGAGAGAAGGAAGGGTCCAAGAGAAGACACACCACCCGAGACACGTTCCCAGTGACCCACATCTTCCAACGAGATCCCACTGCCGGGGAGTCCATCCAGCCACCCGTGGATTAATCCATTAATCCAATGCGTTAGTGGATTATTTGGTGAACACATTTATGGTCCAATCCATTCCCTAGAAGTCCCACTTGTAGACAATGTCCATCGAAGACCAAGCGATCAATCTGTGACCATTTGGTGGAGGGGGGACGCTCCGGATCCCAAACTGAGTGTGGGAAGGTGGCCCTGAGTACAGCCGAGGTCCTTGCAGCTGGGGACTTCCCGAGGAAACCCGCGTGGTCTTCTGTGCGATGATGCGACGGAGCCCCGATCTGGGAGAACCTTAGTAACTGGAGTGAATGCCCAGATTCCCAGCCGTCTTCCCCCTCCCCGTGTCAAACAGAGTTTCCGTCCACCTTGGACCCTCATCTCACTGTCCCCAAGTGTCTGTGTCACCAAAGACACTCTCCCGCAGAGAACTGCCAAATGGGAAGCCATTGACGCGCAACCCCACGCCGTTGTGCGGCGTCCAACTTCTCCGTGTCACCCCCACGTGTCCCTCTCTCTCCCAACTCCTCTCTCTCTCTCCCGCTCTCTCGTTTTCCCCCTCTCCTTATCCAGGACTGTTTTTTTCAGGCTCATAATTAGTCAGAAACTTCTAATGGCATTTCCTTATCCTCAAAAGTGATCCAAAAAAAAATAAAATAAAAACCTAAAAGCAACGGGCGAACCCCCGTATGCTCATCAAAGGGAAGCTATTCACGTTGGGGTTACACGCTTTTCTTTTAATGATTTGATAACAATCTATGGATTAAGATTCAAAAGAATGACAACGGTAAAAATCTATTACAGAACCCCCCTTAATTACAGAAGAAGGGCTTCATAAATATTGAAATGGGTCCTTCACGGCTCGCGCCCTGGTTTCCGAGCCTTGGACACGCTCCGAACGCAATTATTTGGTGATTAATCTGTTTTTTTTTTTTTAACTTTTCGGTTCATTAGTCTTTTGATGAAAGTTTATCTTAAGCAGAGATCACAAAGAGTCGGTGCACACGGAAAATTCAATATAGATCAGGCCACGAAGGGGACCCGAGGACAAGAGGCCATCTCCTGGCGCTGACCGGCGAAGAGCGTGTCCACGCAGCGGAAGCGACATCGACGAAGTGGCCCACTCTGGTCATCGATCAGTAGAAATCAACCCACTTCCCTTGTCCATCGGTGGAGATCAATACAGCTGATCGATGCCGCTATTCCATGACCCTGACTTAATTTTAAAAAGTTGTGGGTGACACCTAAATTGATGGTGGCCGTCCCCAAAGATGCGTTGGAATCCAAACACTAGAACTGGTCAATGTGAGCTCCGTGGACACAGGGACTCTGCAGAGGTCATTAGTGCAGGGTCCTGAGGTGGGCTCCTCCTGGGTCAGGGGGCCCTCGTGCAATGGCCGCGTCCTCCCAAGAGACAGAGGAGGGGACACAGACCCAGAGGAGGAGCCCCGTGGAGACGGAGGCAGGGACTGCAGTGAGGGGCCAGCCCAGGGCCACCTGGAGCCCAGGAGCTGGAGAGGCAGGAGGAGCGTCCCCAGAAGGGAGCACGGTCCTGTGACCCCTGATTTCCTACCTTTGCCCCCAAATACGTGGTGTGAGTGTGCGTGAGTGTGAGTGTGAGTGTGTCCACACGTCTACACGCTCTCTGCATTTCCTGGGGCTCTCCATCCCGAAGGTCTTGCTCTGCGTCCTCCTGGGAATGCATCCCCCCTCCCCTCCGCCATCCTCCTTGCCCACTTTGGTCATCTCCCAGGAAGCGGTCAGCGCAGGGGCAGACATGCGTCCGGGGGGGTCCCCCTTGCTTCTCAGAAGGCCCAGGCCGCCATATTGGTTCATGGAGCTCTGCATTCCCACCTGGTGCCCGTGCCCCCCGCCCCTGCTCTCGGCCCCCAGCCCGTCCGACGCTCTGCCGTTGACCTGGGCTCCCTCTCGGCCCTCTACCCCGTGCTTTGGGGTCAGCGCTCTCTGGTCTCCGTCCCTCCGCACTCGTCCTTTTGGCGCCTGGGACCGTGGGCGTGTCCCCTTCTCCGCCTTGCTCCTGTGGGAGTAGGAGTTTGAGACCCTTCTCTACGGCTTCACCGGGGGGCACCCACGAGGTCCATGGTGCCCCTTGGACAGAACTTCCCACTCCTCTCTCTGTCCCCAGCGTCCACTCTGGAGTATACCAGGGCGGGTGTGAGGCGGAGGCTGACCACCTCTCCCACCGCCTCGTGTTGGGGCAGAGAGCAGAATCCAGGTCACCAGCCCCACGTCCTGTTCCTGGGCCCAGAGTCCTGCTCCCTCCCAGGTCACTTAGTTGAGTGGCTTTGGGTGACCTCAGCTCCTGTCTCCAGAACCTATGGACCGTATGCAATGACCGTGTTGACCGTTCCCCTAAACTGTCCACGTAGAGGAGGTCACCAGGGGGGTCGGTGTTGGAAGATGGCGCTGGGGCCGTGAGAGATTTCCGTCCCTCCCACCCCGTGGGGACGAAGAGCTCAAGGATGGCCCTGAGGTCACCATTTGGAGGACAAGGGATGGTCCAGGCAGGGCAGGGCCACGGGTGGATGGGACGGATGGATTTCAAGATGGCGGGCGTGGGCTGTGCCTGGGTGGAGGCCACACCCTGGAGGACGCTGACCATGGAGCAGCCCCAAGGAAATTCTGGGAAGTGGCCTGCAAGAAAGGACACCATGAGACCGCCCTGCAGATGACCGGCCACCAGCGTCACCTCAGTGTCACCCCTCAGGAGCCACTGCCCAGAGCAATGGCGGGGCGCCTCGTGTGCACCCCAGCGACGGTTCTCGGACGCCGCCCGCGGATGGGGGGCCTCTCCCCCTCCCGCCGTCCAGAGGCGCCCGTCCTTGAAATGCTAATGACGGCCGAGAATCCTTAACGAGGAGCACAATTAGGAACAAATCGCTAATTGCTCACCTTTTTGGGCTCTTTGATCATCCACCTCAAAGACATCGGCGCCAACAAAATGTGGCACAGGAGGCCGCGGCTGCTTCCCACGGATTTGGGTTTCCCGGACTTTTATTTTCTTGCAAGAGTTCTACTGCGAGTCTACCCACTCGCTGGCGCGGCCAAGGGGGTCAAGGTCCCCACGCCCGCAGGTGGGCGCCAAGGGCTCACTGATGGGACTCCTGGTCCTGTGTCCACCCGAGCCCCTCTACAGAGCAGGGAGGTCAGGGGACGGAGGTCCTTGCCCTGTGTGGCCTCGCCCCGGGGCCTCCGCTCCTCCGTGGGTCCTGCACCTCGGTCCTTCCTGCTTCTCCAGAAGACAGTGGGACTGCAGAGGCCGCCCGGTGTCCACACCCGGTCAGGGAGAGGGCACAGGGTGGGGACGAATGCAGAGTCCCTGCCTCTGGGAACACGGAGGACTGGGTGGAGGCCCGAGATGGAGGCTCAGGTAGAGGCCAGGTCTGAGGCTCGCGGGGGGAAACCCAGAGACAGGGTCCCAGGTGGGGTCCACGGAACGGGATCAGGAATGGACCCCGAGGCTGGGGACCGTGAGTTCGGCATCGCGGCCAGCCCCCATCAGCAGCTGGACGCCACACCTGGTGTCGCAGGGAGGAGGCCGAGAAGGCGTCCACATCCGGGGTCACGAGGTACAGACTGGACCCAGAGGTCAGGCCAGGGGACAAGATAAGGAGCAAAGGAAGAGGTCACAAATGGAGGCTGCAAGGGAGGACTGGAGGCCAAGGTCACGTTGAAGGTCACAGAGCAGGAGTCAAAGGTGGGGATGTGTGGAGACCAGGGAGGGGGTGCCTAGGTCAGAGGTCAGGGCCAGACATCCCAGGGCAGAGGTAGAGGTCAGGGGCAAAGGTCACTTCTGAGGAGGCCACAACATGGGGGTGGAGGTCTGGGGTTTTGTCTGAGTGCAAGGGTGGAGGTCAGGATCTGAGGCTGCAGGGAAAGAGGAGGCCAGGGTCTGAGGCTTCAGAGGAGGGTGGAGGCCAGGGTCTGAGGCTCCAGGGCAGGGGAGGCCAGGGTCTGAGGCTCCACAGGAGGGTGGAGGCCAGGGTCTGAGGCTGCAGGGAAGGAAGAGGCCAGGGTCTGAGGCTCCAGAGGAGGGTCAGGGGGACTGTCCAGTGTAGAGGCTGCTGTTGTGCCTCGGGGTCACCCTTCAGGGTACAGCAGTCGCTCCCCGTGTCCCTGAGTCTTAGAGTCCCCCCAGTCCCCCAGGCCTGAGCGGCCAGTTCCCACCGAACGCATCCAAAGTGGCCCCTGGGGGACTCTTAATCCTCTGCCCATCTCGGAGGCTCTGGGAGGTGACCGGGAGCCAACTCATCGCCGTGTCCCTGTGACATAAGTGAATAGAACACAGTGGCCCTGCAGGGGCCCAGAGGAAGCCTGGGGAGGCCCAGGGAGGAGGACGGTGAGCTCACAGCCAGCCTCCGCCACAGGGAGGCCCTAAGCAGCTCAGGGAGGCCCTGTCTCTCAACAAAGTCCCCAATAGGGGAGGGGACGGGGTCAGCGGTCGAGTGGCCCTGCGTCCAGTCCCTGGTACCGAAAAATGATCATCGTAAAACTGCCGGGGGCCGTGTCCAGGAGCGCAGAGTCCCGGGCCTCCTTCCTGTCCCCAGCGGGTCCCCTCCCCCGCACAAAGCCCCAAGGTCCCTTTCTTTGCTGTCACCAGAGTCCCCGGGCGGGCGGGGCGGGCTGCGGCGGAGCGCAGCTAATTGCGGGGGTCTCCGCGGCCTCTAATGGGCGGGACGTCCCCCCCGCGCTGACCCCTGCCCTGCCGCCTCGCGGGGGGGACGTCCCGCCCCTGATTATTACTAGGCCGCCGGGACCCCCGCCTCGCTGCGGCCTCCACGCCGCAGCCCCGCCCCGCCCCGCCCCGGGGACTCTGGCAGGGCCCCCTGGGGGGAGGGACCCGGCCTCCGAGGGCCTCCGCCGACACAGCCCCCATTGATGGCCTTGGGCCGGGGCCGGCAGGAACAAGGGGCCCCTTTTAGGCGGCTGCGACAATAAATCTGACACCCCATTAAGAGGCCAGCGGTTTCCCCGCCCGCGCGAGGCCCTTGTAAAACACGGAGGCCATCAATAAATCATGGGCCTCCCCCTCTCCCTCTCTAATAGAGGAAACGTGGACATCAAAGCCGGCTCCGCCGGGCGGATCAGAGGCGCAGGGCCGAGTGGACGGCTGTCCACCCCCTCCCCAACCCAGGGCCTCGGGGCTGGGCCTGGGTCGGGTTTGTTAACTGCACAAATGACGCCGCATCCAGTGTCGCCTGGGGACTTCATCTGGAGAGGAACAGAGAGGGGGACAGAGATTCTCAGGTCCTCAACTTCGCACAGAGAGAGAGAGAGAGAGAGAGAGAGAGAGAGAGAGAGAAGGAAGAAACTGCGCAAGGAAATTGCTAGAGGCCCCTTGGAATTGCGGGCCTCCCTCCTCAGCCTCCCGTGGTGGCTGCGATTGACAGGCGTGCACCCCTGGGCTGGAGAAGAAGGCCCGAGGGCCTCCGTATGTCACCTTCAGTCACTGTGACAACGCACCTGAGATGACTGACTTACAAAGACGAAAGGTTTGTCGGGGCTCGGAGCTTTGCAGGTTCCAGCCAGGGCACGGCTTCTGGGCCGCACTGTGCTGGCCCCACCCGGGAGCTGACACCAAAGACCGTTCCCACACCAGGTCCTGCCCACAGGTCCTGGGGTCCAGCTGTGGACAGGACCCAGCTCTCACAACAGTGTCCAGCTCCCTCCTGGGCTCCAGGTGGCCCTGGGCTGGTGGCCCCTCACTGCTTCTCTGCCTCCGTCTCCACGGGGCTCCTCCTCTGGGCCTGTGTCCCCTCCTCTGTCTCTTGGGAGGACACGGCCATTGCACGAGGGCCCCTGACCCTGTGCACTAACCCACCCAGAGGGACCGTCACCCTGGTCACCTGTGGAATGTGTGACAGGCTGCAGGTCCCCCACCCGACCCCGGAGCCCCCCAACCACATCCATTTGTGTTAAGCAGTGAATCTCCTGTCGGAACCAGGGGTGGCCCTTGACCACGGAGCCACACCCCCGGCCCTTTGCCATGTGGAATGTGTCAAGAGGCCGCTTGGGGCCTCCCCAAGTTGCCGAGGCTGGCCTCCAACGGGTGATCCTCCTGCCTCAGCCTCCTGAGCGCTGGGGTGGGGTGGGGGGGACCGGCGTCCTGCAGGGCACCAGGCTTGCCTTCTGCACCTGTCGGCTCCGGCTGCACCTGGAGGCTGGCACCAAAAGGCCTCCCCAGTCACTCGTGCGGATGGGCGAAGGCAGACATGCCCGGGACCCCCACCTATTCCCAGGTCAGCATCCCTGACCCCTCCTAAGGCGCAGGCCCATTCCCAGGGGCAATCTCTCCCTTTCCACCCAGAGCTGCAGGCAGATGCACCACGGGGGTGTCCTTTACGCAGAGGGGTCCCCGGTGCCGCAGGCCCTGGGTGCTCCCCAGAAGGCTCCCAGCGACCCAGGAGGGGACCGTCCCTGCGCCGTGCACCTGGCCTGTCCCTCGCTGGCTCGGGCCGCCCCTTAATAGGCCTAATTACGAGCGCGCGCGCGCGCAGCCCCGAGGAGGAGCGCGCGCGCGGGGGCCCTGCGGAGCCGGGCAGCTGTTTGGAGAGGGGCGGCCTCTAATCCCCCCCCCCCCCCCCGCGCACGTGTTGGCGCAGATGAAAGTAATTTCGTGCTCCACTGTCTCCGCTGCGTAATTAGGCGGCGAGGCGGAGGGGGCCTCCGCGGTGCCTCCGCCCGAGCCGCGGACCGACGCGCGGCGCATACCGAGCAATTACGCGCGGCGCTCCTGGCGGGAAGGTGGGCTCATGCATCTTCCATGAGGCCGCGCCATTAGCATAACCTGCGCCATCAAAGCCCCCCGGATCCGCGCGCTTCCTTTTTATGTAACGGCCTCCAATTCCCCAGAAAGGCCTCAATTTGGAAACCCGGCTGCGATTTGTAAGGTCTTTCTTCTTCTTCTTTCTCTCTCTTCTTTGTTAGTCGCCCGGTGAAGACGGGGGGCACCCGGGGGACCCCGATGCACAAATAGATGTCGTGGGTTTTTAAGACGCACGATGGTCCTAAAGTGGCACCCGGGGACAGGCGCGCGCGCGCGCTCGCAGGCCGGGCCCCTTGATGGTCCCCGATTAGGAGGTCACAAGAGTTTCCCTCGGCTCCCTCCCCCGAGCACAGGGACAGGGTCCCCTTCACCGAGCTCTGGTTCTCTGGACCCAGGACGTGGCCTGTCCCTGCTTCTTCCAACGGGGCCCCGGAACCTCAGGGCGGCTCCAAGCTGGACTCCACGGTACCCCATGCTCCAAAACCTGGGCCTGGCGTCTCCTGGGCAGCAAGGGGCACCGCGGGCGTCCTGCTCTGCTTCCAACGGCTGAGCTGATGGGGCTGGTCTGGCCCATTTCCATAGCAGCGAGAGAAAGAGCTGACCCCCGATGCCCACTGATGGGTGGGTGGGTGGATATGTAGGCAGGGGAATACTATACAGCCACGAAAAGGGACAAACAGCTGAACCCAGGAGACAGAGGCCGAGGGACAGAAGCCAGACACACAAAGGCCACAAGGTGTGTCCCTCTCTTTCGAACAAAAATGTCCAGAACCGATAAACCCACAGCTGACCACAACTGGATCAGTGACAGCCACAGGCTGGGGAGAAAGAATAGAGAGAGACTAATGGGTCTGGGGTCTCCTGTGGGGGGAAAAGGGGATGTTCTGAAACGGGATAAAGAGGGGTGTAGCAGGTGGGGTGTAGGAACACCTGTGATCTTGGCAGCCCCGGAGGCTGAGGCAGGAGGATGGCGCATTGGAGGCCAGCCTCAGCAACTTAGGGAGACCCTGTCCCTAAATTAGAAAGTCAAAAGGACTGGGGATGCGGGTCCGTGGTCAGGCACTTGTCCACCACGCAAGAGGCCCTGGGTTTCAGCCCCGGGACCACAAATATATATATATATATAAAGACCCAGGGTAAAATTCTGCCCTGTAAACACACATTGAGCACCTACTGGATACAGTCAAGAGGTGTCGTGTGCACACAGCAGCGAGGCCCACTGGGGAGGTCACGAGTCCACCACATGTGAACGCTGGCTCAGTGGAAGCCTGCGGACACCAGCAGGAGGGGCCGAGGAGTGGACACGGCTGGTCCACTTCCAGGAGGGCCTGGTCACATCTGCAGGGAGCTCCTCGGCCGGCCGTGGTCACTGACAGCCACACCCACCGTCCACCTGTCGGTCCTCCTGGCCATGTGGCCTGTTGTCTTCTTTTCTAAATGAGCCACGTGCAGTCACCTGGGGCCCGTCTCCGGTCAGCTGTCCACCCACGAGGTCTCCTGCCCCCTCTTCGTTGAACCGAAAAATAAAGTAAAATGGCAAGAAGAAAGGTGAGGGTCACACCTGGGCTCCGGCAGTCCCCGCTGGAATCCCGCAGTGTCCAGCTCTGCCCGGGGCCCAGCCCAGAAGGACTGCCTGTCCATCGCCACCCCAGGGACCCCGGCTTGTACAGGGCAGGGCTCTGCTCTTTCCCTGGGTAACTGCTCTCCATCAGTTTGATTTGCAGGCCCCCGGAACTGCGCCTAACAGGGTGGAGGGAGAGTTTCCTCCCCACCCAGGGTCCCTTCAAAGCCGTGGGCAGCCACATTTCCATGAGCGGGGACAGGCACAGCTCCTTGGTGACAATCAATGTGCCACCCCTCCTGGTACCTCTGCCGGCGAAGGAGGAATAATGATTCCAGCGAAAAAGAGGGTAAGTCAGGAAGCGCCTCCCGTGAATGGACTGAGCAAAGGAGGTCAGAGAGGACGGATGTGCTCCAGAATCTCCGCCCCCCAAATGGCAGGAGCCCCGCCGTTGGCCGTCCCCGCTCCCTGAAGACTCGGATGCCCCCACATTCAGCCGCCGGCTAAACGGTTCCGTCCTTCTGTCGGGCGGAGTATTATGCAGCGGTGAAAAGGAACGCAGCTGCAGCACCTGCGACTACCCGGGTCGACTTTGAAACGAGCGAGCTCGGGGACAGAAGCCACGGGCCCAGGACCACGTGGGGCCGGGTTCTGGGCTTAGTGAAAGTGCGGAACCGCGCGAATCCGCAGTCCGAACCGCACTGGCAGGGGGTCCTAGGAGGGGAACGTGCTGTGTCTGCTAATGGGCGCAGAATCCCTTTGGGGATGATGGGAATTCTCTGGAAATGGGGGGTAGGTGCTTAACACAGTGCTAAGTACCCCTGAGTCGCCCTGTTGACAGTTTTGCATTATATGAGGTTCCTGGTTGGTGAATTTCAACCCTGTTTCTTTTTTAAGGAGTGGGGGGCTGTTTGCCCACCACCCTTGGGGGACTGAGCGCGCTGTATAGAGCCCAGAGCCGATCGACACACCCAATGATTTTTTTTTTAAATATAGAGAGATTGACAGATGATTGATCCCATTTGTGGCGAGTTCTGTTCCTGGACGGAATCCAGGCCACTGAGACCCTCGGTCTCTTTCTCTACGGGGAGCTCTGCTTCTCTCTCCCTCCCCCCATAGCTGCACTTTCTCTGCACAAAACCCCGCGTCTCCCCCACGCAGGCCGCCTTTCCTGCAGCCTGGGTCACCGACCGTCCCCAGCCCCGTCTGATTGCCCACCAGAGTGTCCGCCTGGAGAGGCCATCAGCCGGGAAAGAGAGAGGGAAACAGGAAGAGCCGGATTTGTGCTCACAGACTCGCTAATGGGCCTGCGATCCGGGCTCTTAGAGACCATAATGACCTGATGTCGGAACAGTCCCCGGGACAGCCCCAACGTGCTCCAGATGGCTTTCCCACGGTTTGAAGAGGGGGAGAGCCTCTCCGCGGAGGTGACCGCTCGTCGGGTCCCGAGGACGGCCCCGTCTTAATGGAGAGGTTCAATAGCGGCTCGTCCTGCTGACGGATGGCCAGGGCCCGGCTCTGCTCCTCCTGACCTTGTAATCAATGACCGGGTCACCTGGCGGCCATCTCTGCCGCCTGGAATTCGCAGGGTGCGGTGGCCCCTGGGTGCTGGCCCCTGGGTGCTGGCCACGGCCAGCCTCTCCCATTTCCTCTCTCTTTACTTGATTGTTCTGCTAAAGTGGTTACCGAGTCGGAGTCTTGAAAAGCTGCAATGGAGGGGGGAGGGGGAGGGAGGGGGAGGGAGGGGACAGGGCTGTTCCTTGGGGGCTTGGGGTCCCCCCAGCCATGATCGGTCCATCCTGAGCCCACCCTCCCCACTCCCAAGGGCGCCCCAGGCCACAGCCAATGGATGGCTCCAGGTTGGATTCCCATGAAACGCGTCACGGGAGGCAAGCCACAAAGGGTCCTTGACTCGTGTGGTTTGTAGGCGGCTCAGGCTGCCATGTTGGACTGGGGCATTGGCTACCCGAGGTTCCCACTGCCATCTTTGTCCAGGGCATTGATTGCATGAGGCTCCTGCCGCCATGTTGGTGTGGGGCATCTATTTGGTGAGGTTCCTGCCGCCATGTTGGGTTGGGGCATTTATGGCGTGAGGTGGGGGCTGCCATGTTGGTTCAGGGAATTCCGGGACCACCGGGCCCTTTTTGAGGTTGAGAGGCCAGAGGAACAGAGCTGCACCCTTCGGCTTTCAGATTCGGGGGTGCGTCTGCCAAGGGCACCCACCCGAGGGCCCCTGGCACGGCCAACATCAAGGGGTTGTGCCCCGTGGCTAGTGGAGGGGTCTGGTACCCCCTGATGTCCATTAGGGCCCCTTAAATGACTGACAGCGGTCGGTCACAGCCTGGAGGCTGCAGCCGGAGGTCCAGGTAGGGTAGAGGCCAGGTCAGCTGAGGCTGCTTCCTGCTCCCAGAGGCGCCTTCTCCTGGGTCCTCCATGGGGAAGGGCAGGGGGCTCTGGGTCTCTAATAAGGACCCTGGTCCCCATCATGGGCTGCACCTGGGAGCCCCGCCCTCCCAGAGCCCCCGTCCACCAGCACCTGGGGTGAGGGTCAGCCCACTGCCCTGGTCTCACGCTGTTTTATGAAGACCCGGGCGGAGGCCAGTCAGGGAGGCCATGTTCAGAATGTGCCCGTATCTCTTCTGGAACAGGACAGAAGAGCGTGCCCAGACGGGGCTCTGGGCGTGGACAGACCCCCCGGAGCCCAAGTGTCCCTGGTTACCTGGCCACTCTGCCGGGGCACCCCGGAGAACAAAGGACGGTGACATGTTACTTTTTCTGCGTCGTCCGTCTGGGGATCACTCGTCCTCCAGCTCTGGACTGAATACTTGATGGTCCTTGGATACAGACCTCCACTGCCCCAAGCTCTGTGGCCCAGTGACGACGTGGACGCCCCAGGCCCCTGCTCTTGAGGACCAGTGACTGGGTTCAGGGCTGGGGTTTTGCTAGGGGGTAATTGGGCTTCTCCATCCCAAGTTGGAGCCTGAATATGTCAACAGTTCTCAGGAAGCAAGAACATCTGATCCCCGTCCACTGCCCACCGCTTGGCAAATCCTATGTGCCTGCTGGGGTCATTTCCAAAGTGCTGAATGACCTTGCTGTGGCGTTCAGTGAGTGTGTCCGGTGGGGCTGTGTCACCAACCATCCCCAGATCCCTGCCTTGTTAGCGGAACACTCATCCACCGTGGTGTCATGCATCAGTCAGCTCTCGCCGCGTAACGAGCCATCCCCAAACTCGGTGGCTGCCGAACCCAGCGATCACGCACAGTTATAATCCCGTGTCCGTCAATGAACGGTGCAATTAGCGATTTCAAAACTGAGCGACTTGGGAGACCTGCGTTTACTTTGACTTTTCGTTTACTTTTGCAGTGGCCGGGGGGGGGGGGGGGGGGGGGGGGGGCGGGGGACGGAACCCAGCGCCTCCTGCGGTCAGCGAGATAGCCCCTGACCCAGCCTGAGATAGCCCCTGACCGAGCTCCAATTCAGGTGGCCTCCAAGGGTCCAAGGAGTCCCAGGAGATGAAGGCCCAGGAAGTTCACAGCCCGGTCTCTCTCCGGTCCTTCCAGCTTCCTTGGGGCTCCACAGCACTCTCGTTGGAATTTCCCCCATTCCGGAAGGTTCTCTCCTTGAGCTCAGCCCTGCACAAACACGCCCCTGGCCGTCCACGAGTTGGTCTCTCGGAGCGAGTGGGAATCGGAGGCCCGGGAGGCAGCGGGGAGGACCCAGCAGCCTCCCTTTGAGCAAACACCATAAAAACACTGGAACCGGCCCAAAACCAACTGCGAGGCCCTGGGGCGTCCCCGTCCCCCTGACCCCAGAGAAGGGTCCCGACCCAGACTCCCGCCGTGTTTCTCTGTGTGTTTCCATTTGGGGACGTTTTACGTTATTGGCAAAGTCCCATTTTTTCCGCTTTTTTCCTTCCTTCCCTAATTGTGTTTTTCTTCGTGTTTAACATGTTTTAAGGGAAATGTGATCCCAGAGTCAGAAGCAGTTTGTCTTCCGCTGCCGCTTGAGTGGCGGAGTGGCAGACCAGGGCGTCCCCCCAAGGGCTGAGGGTCCCTGGGGCACGGAAGGTGCACCTGATCGGCTTTGGGGGGCGCCTCTTGGCGGGGTGCCCTGGGTGCACTTTTGGGGGGGGCTGTACCCCCCGGGGTCCCTCCATGGGAAACGTTTGCTCCTGGTTCCAACATGTGCCAAGTTGCCGAGGCTGGCCTCCAACTTCCAATCCTCCAGCCTCAGCCTCCTGAGCTGCTGGGATGACCAGCAGTGACCAGGGACCGGGTCCAGGCAGACCCGGTAGCCTGTCCAGGGCTGGGTCGTGGACTCTGGTTTTGCATCGCTTCCGTTGCACCACCTCGGAGGGGACTATCTGGGTTGTGCACTGCACACCCCAAACCTTCCCATTATGCACCCCGTGCAGGACCCTGGCCAGTGGGATGGGCTCTCCTTGGCTGTCCCCCTGCAAGCCACAGGGAAGCCCCCCACCCAGAGCAAAGACCCTCCTTGCTTCCATCTTCCTCCTCCTGGAGACTTGAATTCGCAGGGGGGTGGGTTCAAGGGCGGGCGCAGAAGCAACCCGGGGGCGCCCCGAGGTCTGCTCCCGGGACTTGTGCTGGAAACGGGGTCCCGGGGCTCGGCGCTGAGGAGCCTGCGCACCAGCTGCCGGCGCGGGCTCTCCCTGCGCCTCGTTAGCGTCCCCTCAGCGGCGGCACTGATGCCACCAAGCCTCGTTAGCCCGAGACAAATGGGACGCCGTCTCCAGCCGCAGCACCTAAGAGAGAGAAAAAAAAAGAATTATACAAAGTAGGAAATAAAGTTAGCAATGATTTTGCAATGAAATGAGCAAACCCTGGAAGGCAAAGGAGACTGAGGAGGATTTAGAGGTCTGTCCCCGTCCCCGAGACCCGGGTCCTTCCGCGGACATTCATCCCGGGACATGGGGACGCACGGCCCAGCGAGACGCACCTGTCACTCAAGCCCCTGCGCAGGCGCGATGCCGGGGACCTCCCCGGGGCAGGCTGCCGATCCAGGCAGGTGCCGGGGTGACTCTGCGGATCCACCGGAGGCCGGGTCCCCTCTCCTTCCAAGGAGGAGAGACTGGGTTCTCTTGGGCCCGTCCACTGATTAGACGAGGCCCACCCCCCTCCTTTGGCGCACCTGCTTAGCTCTACATCTACCCTCCCGTAAAATGCAGGACGCTGTGGTAAAATGAGGAGGTGCGCACAGACGCAGGGACCCGGAACCCCTCGTGGGAGGAAGGGGGATGGGAGACGGGTTCCCGCTACCCCGGCCCTGCCCACGCCTCGACGTCCCCCACCTCGGGCCTTCAGAACTCGGGGACAATCCTGTCTCTGAGCCACAGGATTCAGTGGACAACGAACGTGTTGGTGGACGAGCTCAGGAGCTTCCTGGTACTAGAGCAAAACGCCCGACACAACTGACGGACGGAGAGAAAAGGTTCGGAGCTGGTGTGTGACGGCTGCAGGACAATCCACCCTGCGCCCTCAGCTCCCGGGGTGCAGACTCAGGGCTCCTGGCTCCAGCCTCCAATGTCCACCCGGTAGGGACGTGGGGCACCCCGTCATCGGGGCACGCACCAGAGCTCAAGGTCACCTTGGTATTGAGTGCAAAACCCACCAAGCACCCAGTCGTGGCTCTGACGGGCACCTCGTGTTTACAGACCCAGGTGTGGCGGAGCGGGCCTGCGATTTGGGGATCTCAGGAGGCTGAGGCAGGAGGCCAGCCAGTTGGAGGCCAGTCTTAGTGAGGCCCTCAGCAAGTTAGGGAGACCCAGATGGCTTTTTTTGGGGGGGTGGGGGGTACCAGGCATTGAAGGCGTTTGCAGAGTTGCTCAGGGTCTCGCGAAGTGGCTGAGGCTGCCTTGGATCTCACCGTCCTCCTGCCTCGGCCTCCCGAGCCTCTGGGGTGACATCCGTGCACCCCGACCCCCGGCTCCAGATGACTTTTCGCGCCCGACTCAATGTCAAGGCCCTGCCGATAGAATAACCAGAACGTGCCCGCGGCCGCCCCCTGGACACAACGCGAAGCCCCGTCATTGGGTGACCGTCTCGCGGACCCGGAGCTCCGCCCACCAGACGCACCGCACCCGGGAAGGAGGGGGTCAGGGTGGGCGTGATCAGGGCGCGCCCTCCACGGGGGCGATCGCACAAGTGTCCCTGACCTCAGGAGTCCGCGCCAGTAATGGACTTTCTCTTACTTCATCGAGGACGAGTGGACACCCTGGAGAAAATCAGTCCACGCGTGTGCAGAACCGTGGGTCCACCAGACAAACAGCAAGGACCCAAATAAAATGCACTGAAACCGGAAGTAAGGCCGGTCACTGGGATCTCAGCTGCTCTGGAGGCCCAGGCCGGAGGACCTCAAACTGGAGGCCGGCCTCAACCGCTGAGCCAAACCCTGTGTCCAAGTGGGAAATAAACAGGGCTGGGGATGTGGCTCGGCGCTAGGAGCTCCTGGGGTCCATCCGAGGACACCCCCCCCCAAAAAAATGAAATAAAACTAGAAGCAAGATGTGGAACCAGACCCCCCCCTTCCCCCCAGGGAGCCCCCAAATGGCGGGATTTGGACCAGGAGGCATTTCCGAGCGCGCAGAGGCCCGCCCAGGCGCCCCCGGGGCCGAGGGTCCCCCTCGGATGTGGATTTACAGTCGCTGAAGGGGGAGCGTGTACTCACTTTGTAAATCAAGTGCCCGCGGCCGGCCCCGAGCGCGGTCCCCAACACCTCGGTGATTAATCAAATCCAGAGCGTGACCGACCGAGCCCCGGGTCGGGGGATTTACAGCCCGAGTCACCGAAGTTTAGGCAGAGTGTCCACAGGGGTCTCTGAGAGTCAGGGCCTGGGGGCCGGCCGGGGCTCCGGGGTGGGGAGGGGGCTCCGGGTGTGCATGTCCCCTGCGCCCGGGACCCTGCTGGACACGCCCGAGCCCGTGGCCATCGGAGGCAGGTGGACCTGCAGGGACCTTGGGGACACTCTGAGCTTTGCAGACCTTGAAGGCCAGGCTGCCTGCAGGAGCGTGCCCGGGCCGAGCTGGACGCTTGCACGCGCTCACACGCACACACACACACACACACACACACACGCACACCTCGCGGCTCCGAGAGGAAGCAGGGAACAATGACCAGCCTGTTAGGCCGTAATGGGCCAGCGCCACGCCGCGCACAGGGACGGGCCCCTAATGCAGAGTGACACTTGTGTATTTTCCTCCCACATGGTCTGCCGGGCACCCGCCCCTGGACGGAAATGGGGGGGGGACGCCTGCTTAAAGTCGCCGAGCGCCGCCGTGATGACGCCTGACAGCCGCTGGACGCAGGGTGTGCCGCTCCGAGTGAGGGACCAGCCCGGCTAATGCCCGCCTCTCTCCCCTTGGGAAAGGAGTCTGTGCCGGCCTCCACCATGGGCCACCCCCTGCCCCAGCCGCGGAGCATCTGGGAGTCCCCCGGGGTCTGCAGGCGAGGATCCCCACCCGTGGGCAGTGGTCCCCCTAAACCCTCCCGGGTTCCCTCCCCAGAGTCCCACGGCCGGAGGGCAGGACCAGGAGGCACTGGTCCACCCCCCCCAGGGCCCTTTGCCAAGCCCCTTCCCGGGGTCTGGGCCACCGCAGCATCGTCCTGCCCGGGAGGACAGTCTGCCTGAGTCCTCTGACGGCTGACCGTTGACCTCGGTCACCATGTGCATCTGGAGTGTCCACCCCCCCGCAAAAAAAAAACTCATGTGTTGAAGGCTCGGTCCTCGGGGTGACCCTACTGGAAGGTGGTGGGACCACAGGAGGGGCAGCCCAGGGGGGTGGACAGATGATGGGCAGATGGATCTGAGAGAAAGAGATGATAGGGAAGTGGCGGGTGGATGGACGGATGATTGACAGGTGGCAGAGTTCATGGACGGATGAAAGGACAGATGGACAGCGGGTGGACAGATGGATGGATGGGTGGGTGGGTGGATGGATGGATGGATGCGTGGACGGATGGATGGGTGGACGGATGGATGGGTGGACGGATGGATGGATGGATGGATGGACGGGTGGATGCGTGGACGGATGGATGGGTGGACGGATGGATGGGTGGACGGATGGATGGGTGGATGGATGGATGGGTGGATGGATGGGTGGATGGATGGATGGATGGATGGATGGATGGGTGGATGGATGGGTGGACGGATGGGTGGATGGGTGGATGGATGGATGGGTGGACGGATAGATGGGTGGATGGGTGGACGGATGGATGGGTGGACGGATAGCCGGATCTGGTGGTGGACAGACACACAGGTAGATGATTGATGGAGACCCCTGGACACCCCTCAGCACCAGGCAAACAGGAATCAATGCAGATACAGAACGGTCCCTAGAGGTGGTAGATGGACCCACAGGCAGGTAGGCGGTCCAGTCAGGGGTCACTGACCCACAGATGCCCCAGGTTGGGCCTCCCGGGGGAATCCCAAGGTGGACACACTCCCAGCCACAGAGATGGGCATTTTACACACACGGCCACCTACACACGCAGTTACCCGGGCACATGAACGCGGATGCGCCTTCGGGTCTGTGCGTGTGCAAACACACACGCGCGCACGTGTTCAACCTTGCACAACCGCGGGGCCTGGCAGGCCTCGTGGGCTGCTGTCTGAGGGGGTCCGGGGGCACTCAGGAGCAAGCCCCGATGTCCAAGAAGAAGATCCGGAGGTGCCAGAGGCCCCCAGCTCAGGCTGCCGGCAGCCACCGCGGACGGGGACCCCTGATGGTGGCCGCGCCGCCCCTGCAGCCTTTCGGGGGACCCAAGGGCACACCGCGCGCTCACAGGGCAGAGGTCACGCAGACCCACCGGGCCCTGGACCACGGGGCCTCCCACGCGCAGGGGCTGCGGGACAGGACGCCATGCGCTCCGGCGGGTGCGCGGGTCCAACGTCTAGGGTGGTCCCAGCGCGGCTGTGGCCACTGCTGCCCCTGAGCCTCCGGATGCCGAGGACCTCGCACGGGGTCACCCCAGGGAGACCCGCGGGGGAGGCTGAGCCTCCGCAGAGGCCGACCCAACCTCCGGCGGCTCCACCTGCCGTGCGCCCCCGCGTCTGGCCTTGAGGAGAGGGGCCCCCAGCCGGGGAGGGTCCCAGAGGCCAGCGCGAGCTCCTGCGAGGGGGGTGTACTGGCGGCCATGTCCTTCTGCTGGACCAGGGGCCCCCTCCGTCCCTCCGTGGCCGGGTGGTCTGGGTTCAGGGACACGGGACAGCGTGTGGGTTCCTCTTGAGGAAAAGGCACGGGGGGGTTCTGGTGTCGCCCCTCACCTGTCCGGTCACTGTCCAGGGGCCCAGGGGTCAGCGCCCAGAGCATGTCCCCAGGGCTGAGACCTGCTATTTGCCAGAACTTGGGAGATTTGAAGAGAGGGACTGACCGGCCGGCTGTGAGGCACCGATTCTGGGGACAGTTTTGCAAATGATCGAAGCCCGTGACTGACCAGCCATCGTCCGGCTGACCCGGTCTTCCCCGGCCATGGCCTGACTGATGGGCTGCAGGGACGCCTTCCCAGTGGACAGGCCAGGGACGCCCAGGCCTGCTGCCCTCCCTGCAGAGAGCCCAGGTGGGAACCGGTCACCAGGACAGCCCCACCCTGGGGGACACCCAGGGGAAAGACCAGGAAGCAGGAGGAGCACCCAGTGTCCAGCTGAATCTATCCCCATCAAAGGTCCTGGGGCAGCTGATTTTTCTCTGCCATCCCCTGACCCTGCCAGGTCTGTCCCCTCAGCCCAGGAGGTGGACAAACTCCTCTTTCTTTATATTTTCTTTCACGGTCTTTCCATGAACTTGAGGATGCTCACAGGAAACGACGGCCATTTCACGCAAGAGGTCAGCAGCGATCTTCCTGCCCCCAGACCGAGGACCCTGCTCCGTCCACACCTGTGTGGGCAGCACGAGGCTCTGGGGGGACACTGGGTCTCCATTCAGCTGGGTCTTCCTTGCCTCCTGGGCCTCCTGGGGAGGCTCCCCTTCTCTGTCCACTCTGTGGCTGCCCATTGACCCTGCAAATGTCCAGTCCAGCGGCACCACGGAGCCCCCCCCTCCCCGGGCAGCAGCAGGACAGGAAAGGGCCCTGTGCTCATCTCCCCACCTCGGACCCCCAGGTAGACCCCCACCTGGTGTCCAGGCAAACGTGAGTGTCCAGGCGGAACGGGGTCTCCGGTCCCCACTCCCGGGACCAGGGGTCTCACAGGGGGCTCCAGGCGAACCCCGTCCAGGCGAGTCCCGCTGAGCCCGCGCGCTTCACGGAGGTGACCCTCGTCTTCCGCTTGTCCCCAGATGAGTGACCATCCCGTTCGCCACCCTGAACGCCCACTTCTCTTCCCAGGGAGTCCCTAAATGACAGATGACAAATGGACCCTGGCAGGGTGGACACTGCACCCGGTTCGTTCCGCGCGGGCCGGCAACGTGGGCAAACAGCCGGTCAGCGGCCGTCGAGGGTGGAGCGAGGAAGCACCCATGCGCCCCCGAGGGTTGCGGTCCTGATTCCGGGGAGGCCTGGTCCTCTTGACCCCGCTGCGTGTCCCTGGACCCCAGAGCAGTGTGGCAGCTCCTCCCTGAAACTCGGCTCCCGCTCCAAGGACGCAGGGAGGGTCTGGGGAGCTGTCCCCCATGCCCCTGGGCACGCACAGGTAAGGGGCCAGGCGCTGGAGCCCATCGCTGACCCATAGCTGACGCGCATGCGCAAGCAGAACGCGGGGGTCCCCGTGTCCCGTCAGACGCAACTGAGAGGTGGACCCGCTGCAGAGCCGTTCCCAGGACCCTGGCCCTGCAGAGCGCACTGACCTCTCCACCTGTCCCCGCCCTGCGTCTGCAGGTTCCCACGTAGGGGACCTCGTCCCCCAGACCAGCCTTGTCGGGGAGTCCATTAGGGACGGCCAGGACGAGTCCGAGGGCCAGGGCACCCCGCGTTGGGGAGACCCCAGGGCGGCTCCGGGAGTCCCCAGTTCTAAAGCGACGGGCGTCGTCCAGGGGAGGAACTTGCCCCTGGGAGAAGGAGCGAGAGGACTGGGCTGGGCCGGTGCAGGATGCCCAGATGCCCAGGGAGATGGCCAGGTCCTGGAAACCGAGGCCTCGGGGAGGCCAAGAGAGAAGAGGACAAAGAGACAGAGAGACACAGAGATATGGAGACATGGAGAGGGCACATTCCCTCAGAGGTTTTTATTTGGGGTGCGGGGTGGTACTGGGGACTGGACCCAGGGGGGCTCAACCCCTGAACCCCCTCCCCAGCCCTTGAAAAATATTCTGTTTAGAAACAGGGTCTCCCTGAGTTGCTTAGGGCCCCACTAAGTTGCCGAGGCTGGCCTCCAAACTTGCAATCCTCCTGCCTCAGCCTCCCCAGCCGCTGGTATCACCGACGTGCACCACCTGGTGCCCAGGTCCAGTGCAGGACTGTAGACCGTACCTGCGTCCAGAGGCCCAGAGACCAATTAATAAGTCCATCTCTGTCCATCTCTGCCTCTCTCTCTCTCTCCGTCCACCCCATCCAAAGCCTGCTGTCTCACAGCCCCTCAGCGGCCTCTGGCCCGGGCCCTGCGCTTTGGCTGGCTCCGTCCTCGCCTTTTCTTGCCTGGCCCCCGTCAGATGACCTCCTGGGGCAGCCGGGGAGGCTGGGCGTGCTGAGGATTTACCCCAGATCAGCCGTAAACCGCCCAGGCCTTTGATCTCCGCTCACCCCCTCTGCAGGCCCTCAAAGCCCCGGCACAAAGCGGAGGCTGTAAACTTAAAGGCTCAGGGAGGCTGGCGCGGGGCCAGGGGGACGGCCAGGGGACGGCTTTGGTCCTGCTCACCAAGGAGGCACCTTGTGCCCCAGGGAATGTGCAGCCTGCAGCTGCTCCCCGCCCCTCGCGTCCAGGGTGGGGGACGAGGAGACCCACTGGGGTGCAGCCTCTGCCGCCTCAGGGCTCCCAACAGGGCGGGGGACCCTCTGGGCCCTTTGGGGTGGGGGACAGGCCGGGGGCAGCGGGGGTTTGCTTTGTGTTTAAAGGGGGAGGTTCAAAGGAGAGGGCTTCAACATTTGATGAATTTTTATTAGAAAAGTATGGGAGCTCGGTGGACACTGTTTTCTCCCTCTCCCTCCCTGTCTGAACCCGGGACTAGACCGTCTTCCCGGGTCCCTGCCTCAGGGCCTTGGCCAGGCTGTGGGCCGACCCAGGACGGAGTCCAGCAGGGTCTCGGCAGAGGTCATTAGTGGAGGGCCCTGAGATGGGCTCCTCCTGGGTCAGGGGGCCCTCGTGCCATGGCCGTGTCCTCCCAAGAGACAGGAGGGGACACAGACCCAGAGGAGGAGCCCCGTGGAGACGGAGGCAGGGACTGCAGTGAGGGGCCACCAGCCCAGGGCCAGCTGGAGCCCAGGAGCTGGAGAGGCAGGAGGAGCCCCTGGAGCCCTGGAGGGGGCTCAGTGGGGGACCCTGGTCCAGCCTCCGCCCTCCAGGGCTGGGGACCTGGAATCCTGGTGTTCTTAGCTCCTGGGTTGCAATTCTACGTTCTTGCAAGAAACCCCCTAAATGTAGGAGCCCAGTGGACACTAGCGTCCCCTGGAACCCCACCAAGATCCAAGGCGGCCCGTCTCCGCGTATAAAAACGTGGTCAGGTTTGCAACCTCTGGGGTGCTTTGAAAAATCCTCTCCATGTTTTGTTAACCCCCGACACAAGGTAATTGCTGGGTAAACAGTTGTGATGCTGCGTTGCTCAGGGAATGTTGGCAAGATAAAAGTCTGCTCCAGCTGCATACAGACCCCCCAGGAAGGCCTCACCACAGAGGACAGACGGACGGCAACACGTAGATCTTTCCCACTCTGCAGAGGATTGAGTCCTGGGTGCAAAGCATTCAGTTCCTTGACACAAAGTTCCTTTTGAAGAATGTGGAAATGTGCCCAGGGTCTCCCAAAGTGCCTGAGGCTGGCGTTGAACTCTCAATGGCATGGGGATGACAGGCTTGTGCCACCGTGTGCCTGCGACAGCCCCGGAGGGCAGATGGCTGAGACCAGGGG
>NC_135326.1:11644297-11714000 GCF_048772815.1 Callospermophilus lateralis | reverse complement strand
GTGACAGGGTCAGCGTCCTCAGGATCCCGTCACCCCCCCCCCCCGATGCCCAGCTCTGGACAGTGCATCACTGAGCACCAGGACGTCCACCTGTGACTCCTGGGGGACACTTGAGACCCAGAGTTTAGCCGCGTGGGGTCTACAACTCTGCGTCTGCGGTGGCCCCACACAGAGACCGTGTCCCTCCCTTGCTGCCTGCCCCGTCCCGTGGTGTCCCTCTTCCTGGTGTCCCCGAGTGTCCCCCTCTCCTGGCCCGTTATTCGCTGTTCTCTTGTTGACATCGGCTTGATGTCAGCGTCCTGTGGTCAGCTTCCCATGGGCGCTGTGTCCCCTCAGAGGTCACTAAAACCTGCCCTGGGCCGTATCCAGCAGGCTAACGCTGCGTGGGACACTTATGCTCCACTGCATACCCCACCGGTTCCCTTCATCTCTTCCTTGTCATTTTATCATTTTGACCAGGACAGAGTTTTGGTGGGAAGAGGACAGGGTTCCGTAGATGGACGGTCGTGGCCCCTGGGCAGCTGGAGGGTGTAGGGTTTTCCCGCACAGCAGGGGGGTCGGGGGCCGTGGGTAGAGGCCAGGGGGTCTCTTGGAAGCCGTCCTGCAGGGTGGCCAGCTCGGGGCTCACGGGGCAGCTGAGCAGGGACAGAGGCCTGCAGGGGGCCAGTGGCGCCCTGTTTCCGCCCCGCAGAGCTGGGCAGGATGTGGGGGAGGGGAGGTTCCCTGCAGAGAAGCAGCTTCCGGCGCAGACACAATGGAGATAAGCCCTGAAGGGTTTTTTTTTTTTTCCGTTTGCAGAAAACCTCACGTGGGCCTGCAGGAGCTGCTGAGGCTCCTGCAATCTCAGGTGCCATCGCAAGCCCCAGCGGGGAGCTTTGGCTTCCTCCTCTTAGCACCTCATTCTCTTTAAAGCCCGTTCCAAGGTGCAGCTCTGAACCCCCACTGGTGGGTGCACCCTCAGGGCAAACCCCAGGGAATGGGGGTGCAGCTGGAGCCCCCCCACCCCCCGTGGTTAGCAGGCTTGGGCCCTGGGTTCCAGCCCCAGAATAAAATAAAATAACATCCAAGAAGAAAAAAAGGGGACAGGGGGACTCGGTGCCTTTAATCCAAAGCCTCAGGCGACATCAGCTCCTCCCACCTCCTCTGTCGCAGCGCGTCCCCTCCCGAGCCCATGGCCCCCCAAAGTCTGGGAGATTTGCACACGGCCCTGCACCGGCTCCTGTTACCCGGAAGTTCGCCCACTTAGGACAAGCGCCGGGGGCCTTGTTAAGGAGCCCGCAGGGTCACGTGCTCTTAGGGTCGCCTGGGCCCGGGGAGGCTGGAGACCGGCGTCCCCTGTTGGTGCTCAGCTGTCCGTCAAGGAGGGGAGGCTGCAGAGTCGCGGGTGCCTGCTGCCACCCAGTGGCCGTCGGCGGAAAAGCACGCCCCCGCCTCCGCCCTTCTCTGTGATTGACAGGCCCCTCCTGGGGGGGCAAAGCCGGGTTCCAGGCAACGCAGGGGGGCGTCCGGAAGTGCCTGCGTTGCCCAGTATCTGTCGCATGTCCTCCATGTCTGCAGAGGTTGCGGGCCTGGAATCTGGAGCTTTTTCTGTCACCTGAGCAGCCGGGACCAGGATGAGGAGAGTTGGGGGAAACGCAATTCCCCGGACGGTGCACGTTGCGGAAGAGTTTCTCACCTCAACACCGTGCAGAAGGGAGACCCCCGTGACTCTGGTCTCCAGGTGCAAAGCTCACCTGTGCAGGTGCAAAGCTCACCTGTATGGGTGCAAAGCTCACCTGAGCAGGTGCAAAGCTCACCTGTATGGGTGCAAAGCTCACCTGAGCAGGTGCAAAGCTCACCTGAGCAGGTGCAAAGCTCACCTGTGCAGGTGCATGCACCAGCATCTGTCTTTATGCCCACCTGAGATAGGTGCTCCAAACTAAAGTTCACCTGTATGGGTGCAAAGCTCACCTGTATGGGTGCGAAGCTCACCTGAGCACGTGCATGCACCAGCATCTGTCTGTCTCCATGCACACCTGAAACAGGTGCTCCAAACAAAAGCTCACCCGTCCAGGTGCAAAGCTCACCTGTGAGGGTGTAAAACTCACTTATTCAGGTGCAAAGCTCACCTGTCCAGGTGCAAAGCTCACCTGTGAGGGTGTAAAACTCACTTATTCAGGTGCAAAGCTCACCCGTCCAGGTGCAAAGCTCACCTGTGAGGGTGTAAAACTCACTTATTCAGGTGCAAAGCTCACCTGTCCAGGTGCATGCACCAGCATCTGTCTCCATGCCCACCTGAGTCAGGTGCTCCAAACTCAATCTCCATCAGCTGAAGGGACTCCCTGCGTCACCCTCGGAGTCTCCGCCACCTGTCCCCTGTAACAGTGACATGCACACCCGATGTCCCCTCCCCGGGTGGTGTTCTGCAGGAGCCCTGGCCGCCTGGCAGGAGGCTGGGAAGCAGCCGGCCCTCCCGGGTACAGACGGGAGACCCGCAGGAGTGGACACAGCAGCGCAGTGTTCACCCTGGACCTGGACACACCCCAGCTCTCCGCTGGACGCCCGTGATTTAGGGCCCCCTCTGCCCGGCCCCTGGGCAGGCCTGGAGGAAGGGCAGGTGCTGCCCCAAGGCTCCCCCCACTTCCCGGCTGCTGGGCGACAGCAGCCCCTGCCCCCGCCCACAGCTCCTCTTTCCTTAAAAGCCCAAACGCCTTTGATCTGCCCCGGGCCATTGTCGCGCCGCGTCACTCTTCCTTGTCACCCTGTGAAACCTGAGACCTGTTCCTGCCCCTTTGGCTGCGAGGCCAGGGGCCATCTGGTCCTGGGAGCTGGACGGCTCCAGGACGGAGTGCGGGGCGGAAGCCAAGAGCCCAGCTGAGGAGGCCCCTCGGCCACGCTGTCCCTTCCTGTCCACTGCCCCGGCGGAGGGCCGCTGGCTGGGGTCGGGAAAGTCCCCCCCCCCCCATGGCCACCGCTAAAACTCAGGCACCGTCTGTGGCCCTTACGGAGAACACAGAATGCAGTGTCCACGGTGAGGGTCTGGGGTGACTGCAGGAAACGTGGGCTGCAATTGTGAAATGCCCCACGTGGATCGTCCAATACGGATGGCCTTAGAGGAGAGGGCATGCGATCATAAAGGCAGAGCGCAATTGTTAAAAATGACGCGCTTATAGAATATGTAACGCAGTATAAAATGCATGATGCGATTCCATAACGCAGTGCCAACAGACATCTTGGAAACACAAAATGCATGCGGTGATCACGAAATACAGGGGGTACCGGTAGAATATGCGACCGTGAAGTACAAAATGCGATCATAAAATAGATAATGCAATCATTAAAAAATAATGCAATGACAAAATACATGACGCAATCATAAAGTACCTGATGCGATTATTAAAAAAATAATGCCATAACTAACAAGTCATGCAATTACAAACCACATAGCGCGATTACGTAGAATGTGACTTTAAAATATATATAAAATAAATAATATGTAATATAGAATATATTTCTATAGACTTTACATATGATGTATAAAATATGTAAAAATACATTTAAAAAATATAGATATGACATATAAAATGTGCAGTATTCAACGTAGCTATAGCCCCCGGAACGGGGTTAACGGATGCAAACTGTAACGTGATAAAATGCAACTGTAGAACCCGGGCTCGCGGACCACAGAAGGTCCGTCTAACTACACAGCACACAGTGGGACCACAGCTAATCTGGACGCCACAGAACCACGCGATCCTGTGGCCTGGGGTCATACCGTACTAAGGTGGCACGTCCCCATGTCCCCGACTCTAGGCGCTGCATTTAGGAATCTTTCTTTCATCACAGACTTGATCACCTGGTTTGTGTCCGAGCCCTCGCGGGGGGCTGCAAACCCGGGGCCTGGACAAGACGCCCCTGGCCTCGGGGGGCCCTTCCGTAAGTAGAATATTTTATTTAGAGACAGGGCCTCCCTAGGCTGCTGAGGCTGGCCTCCAACTTGAGATCCTCCTGCCCCGGCCTCCCAAGCTGCTGGGGTGACCGGCGTGAGCCACTGAGCCCGGGTCCCCCGTGAAGGTTGATGAACCTGTGTGTCCACTTTTCTGCTCCTCGCTGGACATTGGCCAGGGCCCTGAGGAGGAAGATAACTTCTCTTGTCTCCTAGGACCAGGAAGAGCACCCTCCAGACTCCCACGTCAGGAGTCTCCCCCGCCCTGTTGTGTTCTGAGGGCAGAGCACACACTCAGTCCCTGCGAGTGTGCACAGACCCCCGGGTGTGCACATGTGGATACTGTCCTGCACGTGGACGACAGACGCATGGACAGGTCATAGACAGATGGCAGCTGGGTGGACGGATGATGGACAGAGACTCTGTCCTGCAGGTCTCCTGGGCCCTGGGGTTCTCTGGGGCTGGGGGTGCCCTGGGGTGGGCTGTGCTGTGCGCTGCAGGAGCTGGAGCAGCCTCTCTGGGCCGCACACACCAGGAGCCAGGAGCAGCCCCACCCAGGGTGTGAGAGCCCCCTGGACAGACAGGAGGGGTAGATGGCAGAGAGATAGATGGACAGACAGGATCAGTAGATGACAGATAGATGATGGACAGGTAGGTAGATGATTGACAGGTAGGTAGATGATGGACAGGTAGGTAGATGATGGACACATAGACAGGCAGAAAGATTCAGACAGCTGGGTGGACACAGAAGCGGACACTTGGACAGCGGGTGGCCGTGCAGAGGAACCCTCTGGAGGACCTCTGGCCCCGGGTGGCCCTGGCTGCACCTGGACACAGCGCCTCACACTTTGGGGCCAACTTCTCTGCCACCTAGAAATGCCCTCCAGGCACCAGGGTCTCGGTCCCCGGGTCGGGTCGGCTCGGGGCAAATCGGCCGCTGACCTCCGCGCGCCCCTCCGGACCCCGCTGTCCCGTCTGTGGCCATCGCTGGCCCCATCGGGATGGGCACCGAAGAGGGCCCCTTAAGGGGGGTCAGCGGATGTCCTCAGGAACGGCCCCTCCCACTGCGGTGACGTCAGCCGCTCCCCCATCGGGGGGTCCGGCCCTCGAGGACCGGGGGGGAAGGGGCGAGGCTGTGAGAGCGGAGTCCGTCGCTGGCAGCTGCCCGGGGCCACCAACGTAGGGGGCCCGTCCACACCCCGGGGTCCTCCACGGCTGCCCCCCGGGTCCTCCTGGGCTGCCCCCCAGCTTCTCCGGGGGCCCCTGCGAACGATGCAGAAAGGAACGGCCCCCGCCCCCCAGGAGGCTTCTCACCCCGAGTTCGCGTTGGCAGCCGCAGGTGGGGACCACCCAGGGGGCGGGCAGCGAGCCCGGGACATTCCGCAGCCAAGTCCCCGCCGGCTCAGGGCCAGGTCCACAGGGCGGGGGGCGGGGCCGGGAACCAGGGGACGGCCACCCGGGTCACAGCCAAGGGGGGGGGGTGGACGGACCTGGGGAGGGCAGCGGGGTGGACCGGCATCTTTAGTCCATTTCACTTTTTATTTTATTTCATTTTCATTTTTATTTCATTCTTTATTTTATTCTACTTCATTTCTTATTTGATTCTTGTTTCATGCCATTTTACTTTATATCATTCTTTATTTTACTTCATTTTTATTTTATTTTTGATTTTATTCGATCTTCATTTTTTATTTTATTTTACTTTCTATGAGTCTTTATTTTGTTTCATTTTTAATTCTATTTTATTTTTATTTTATTTTTTTAAATTAAATCTAACTTTTATCTTTGCGTCTAAGAACTTTGGGCGGAGTGATTTTGTCGTAGGATTTGCCCGCTCTCCGTGCCCACTGGGAGACTCGCAAAGATCCCTTCGGCTGGACATGAGTCTGCTCTCTGGTCAACAGTTGGGTTTTTTTTTTTTTTCTTTTTTTTTAATAGAAGGAAATGGAGACCCTAGTGACCAAACCTTCCAGCAAGACAGACCTGGTCAGGGATCCACTGGACCTGGCCAACGGCCGGGACTATTTTTCTTATTTTTATTTTTTTTCCTGTTTTTCTCTTCGGCATGAGCTCAGGGTCCTGGCAGAGAATCTGTCCCCCTTGGAGACGGGTGGACAGGGCACCCACTGACCACCTGTCCTCTGCAGGGACCCTGTGCCCACCCCAGGTTCCCCTCACAGGTCTGGGGTCCAGCTGTGGACAGGACCCGCCTCTTACCATGGTGTCCAGCTCCCTCCAGGGCTCCAGAGGGCTCCTCCGGCCTCTCCAGCTCCTGGGCTCCAGCTGGCCCTGGGCTGGCCCCTCACTGCAGTCTCTGCCTCCGTCTCCACGGGGCTCCTCCTCTGGGTCTCTGTCCCCTCTTGTCTCTTGGGAGGACACGGCCATTGCATGAGGGCCCCTGACCCAGGAGGAGCCCATCTCGGGACCCTGCACTAATGACCTCTGCAGAGACCCTGTGTCCCCACGAGGTCCCACTCCCAGGTCCTGGTCGCTGGGACATGGACATACCTTTTAAAGGAGGGACCTTAAATGTCCAGACCCATTTTCTAAAGAGGATCCTGATCTAAATCGATTCAAAAGACACGGAAACCAAGAGCAAATTCAAATCAGGCAAAACGCTCGTCAGATATCAGTTTGTGTCTCCCTGCACACACGCACTCATGTATGCCCAGGCGTCTACTAGGTGCACGTGCATACATGCGGAGACACACACGGGCACCACGGTTCAGACCACGCAGCCGGAACAGGCAGCTCAATTAAAACCCAAACAAAACTCCCCCCCTGAGTCGGCTTGGCCTTCATGACCTTCATCACCTCTGGGAAGGACACGCTGGCCTTGACTCCTGTCCACCCGGCCCCCAAACAGGCCCCTGCTTCACAAGTTCACCGAGAAAACAAGAGAGCAGGGCTCAGAGAGGTCAGGACACGGCCCGAGGTCACACAGCACCGTCATCCGGGGACCTTTCCACCCCCCCACCCTCCGCTGTTCCAGGGCTGGACACGCCCGGGGTTGCACCCGGGGCTTTTCGGCCCCACCTGCCAGTCATCTCTGCTGCTGATCACCAGCGATAGCGACTCCTCCGGGGACAGGAGGGGGCCCAGGGCAGATAACCATCGGTGACTCACGCCGGCACAGCGCCGCCTGCGCGGTTGGAGGAGGGTTTGTTGGAGGAGGGTTTTCGCCCGGGCTGCAGAGACCCAGCCGGGGCTGCACCTGCCCGGAGGAGCGACCCGCCCAGGGACAACCAAAAGGACGCGCGCCCCTGACTCGGTGGCAAAGCCACGCCGTGTAGACGGCTCCTGAAACAGCGCGCCCGACCCGTCCGCATGCACGGTTGCTCAGGCAGCAAGCGCTGCAAGGACCGAGCCGGTGATTGACAGCAAGAGAAGGCCCGCCCTTCAAGGTGGGGGGAGCCAAGGTGCGGGTGGGTCCCAGGGGCCCTGCAGACGGGCATCCAGGCTCAGGGTCCCCTGAGGTCACCGCCATCGCCCCCAAGGAAGATGACCAAGTCCCCCCCGGAAGCCATTTATATGCATTTAATTAATTCAAGCAATTAATATGCATTTCCCCCAACCAGGTCGCCAATGTGGCCCAGCGCTGACCCCTCGGGAGGAGGTCAGCCATCGAATGGGGACCCCAGGCTGCACCCCTAACCCGCGGGTGGCCTGATGCCTTTTAAAAAATGGGATTCGTCTCCCTGCCCCGGTTGCATGAGAAAAGGTCTAAGGCACAATGTGTGGAGGGGAATGTTGAAAGGGGAGGATTTGGGGGGAACCCAGGAGGGGAGTGGGTTTTAGGGCACCCTGGACATGCCCTCCCTTCGTTCGTCGTGAGTGGTGGTCTTCAGGGACCCCAGATCGGAGCCCCCGTGGCCCAGGGGGCTCCGGTGAAGTCCTGATATTTCTCGTGCCCTCGGACATCAGCGTGGATCCGGATGGTGGCCTTGGAGGGGCCGCCTCACAGCATCATGTAGGAGTTGTCACTCATCACAAAGGCGAAGTCGCCCAGAAGCACCCGGTCTCCACCTTGGGGGGCCTGGGGAGGGAGCTGGGGGGGCCCCCCCGGGGCCTCTTCCTGCCCCGTCTGCAGACACGCGGGTCCTGAGCTGGCAGGCGCCTCGGGCTCCGTCTTGAGCAGGTGGATGACCAGGGCCTCCTCCGGGGGGGTCTCGGGCTCCAGGCCTCCCGCCTTGGCCAGCGGGACCACGTTCTGGGTGTCTGTGATCCACGCCTGCCAAGAAGGGACACGGGGATTTTTTTTTTCTAGTTCATCAGTTACTGGCCCTTTTAATTAGCAGACCCCAGTCACGGAACTTAAGAGGGTAGAAGAAATGATTTTTTTCCCCTCTCCTAGGTTTGGAGGGCAGGGCCGGGCACCCCCGTCCAGTGGCGCCGTGAGGGTACCTGGAAGTTCCCTTGGTGCTGCTCGAAGAGGCCGGGGAACTTGCCCTTCGGGTCCGGGACGCTGGGCACCAGCAGCTTCTTCACCCTGAGATGAAACAGAGAAGCCGCTGAGCAGACCTGGGGACACCCCTAAAAGCCACCGTAGTGTCCCCTCCCTGGAAGGACCTGGAAGAAATCCATCTAGGGAAGTGGGTGCCTGAGGCGTCTCTGCCGTGTCCACCTGTGACGGCCACCTGGCCCTGCCCGGCCCTGGCCGCTGGCATCTTGGACCCAGGCTGAAGGGCGGCCTGGCCCGCTGCTGGGCGTTGCTATGGGAACCGCATCCGAGGGACAGAAATGGTACCTGGGCATCGGCCCCTTGAGCCGTCACCGGGGCCGGGTCAGGGTCAGCCAAGCTAGAAGGGGCCGCCGTGATGGGCACAGAGAAGGACCCAAAGGGAAATCGCCCGAGGGAGCAGTTTTGGAAAGGCCCCTGGTCCCCTGGGGAGGGGCACTTCAGGTGGCCTGTCCTGCTGGGGGTCAGACCCGGGGCTTCTGCACTTCAGGTGGCCTGTCCTGCTGAGGGTCGGACCCGGGGCTTCTGCACACCGCCCCGAGCCGCACGCCCAGGGGCAGCAGAAGCACCCTGCCCAGCCGCCATAGGGCTTTGGCCATGGACTCAGCTGACCTCAAGTGGCCCTCCAATGACCCTTCCCCGCTCTGAGCGGCTCCTGGACACGGCCGTGGGAAGCTGGCCGGGACCCTGCGTGTGGGGGACGGCGGGGACGGCCGTGTCCCTACCTCTGCAGTTTCCATAAGGACAGCAGCAGGAGACCCAGGGTCAGCAGGGTGACCGCGCTGCAGATGAGGATGAACTTGGGGAACCGCGGGAGGCGAGGACCGGGCTCCATCTCGCAGGAGTCTGAAACCCAACGGAAGGAGGTCTGTCCATCTGCCCGTCGGTGGTCCGTCTGTCCACCAACCTGTGACCCATCCCTCTCTCTAACCCACCTGTGCCCCGCCCCCAGCCATTGGGTGTCCATCACACCTGTGTCGCCGTCTGTGGTCTTGCACATCGTAGCTTCCATACCTTCCCATACCTCCGCATACATTTGCATACTTGCCCTTCATTTGCATATATTTGCATACATTCGTGTTGATTTGCGTATATTTGCATAAATTTTCATGACTTTGCAGTAATCTGTATGCATTTACATGGATTTGCATGAATTTGCATAGATTTGCATATCCTCCGCTCACCTCTGAGCTCCGCCCTCTGCCAGTGCGTCACCTGGGACCAGTCGCTGGGGGTGGCGTGGGGGCCGTACTGGTCCTCAGTGGTTTTCACCCGGGTCCGGAAGCTGTAGCACTTCTCGGTGTCCAACCCTCCGACGGTCACGTTGCACGTCGTCGCTTCCCTGGACTGGGGACAGACGGGATGCCACCCTTAGGGGCGGGGCCTGGGTCTTGTGGCCTCCTGCACCTGGCACCTTACTTTCTCAAGAAAACGCGATTTACGGGTCAGAAACGGGCCTGGAAAGGAAGAAAGCTCCATCTGGGGACACGGGTCAGCGGTTAAGGGTCCCTGCGTTCAGTCCCCGGTACCATATTGATCTACTGATCGATAACGGACGTGATTCGACATGATACGGGGTCGACGGTCAGTGGCTGAGCCTCGGAGGTGGGCCTCGTCCGATCAGTTGAAGGGCCTCAGCAGAAAGACGGACGGAGGACCCACAGAGAGGAAGGACTCCGGCCTCTAGACGGCCCCCCGAGAAACCCTGTCCACAGGGACGACCTGACGGCTGGCCCCATCCGTGCCCAAGGCCACCCCTGAAGTCACCTCCACGCCTCTGGCCCTAGAGATCTGGGTGCGAATAGAGGCGTGGGATACGGATGCAGATGGATGGACGGACGGACAGATGGGTGGATGATGGACAGAGACGGCAGACGGACGGGAACCTGCACATAGGCCCCCGGCTGGCTTTCCCTGCTGGACGCTGACCCCAGGAGGCCCCGGCCCTCGCCCCCCCGGAGCCGCGTCCTGCTCACCTCCCACTCGGCGTCGAAGCGGCTCCTGTACTGGACCTCGTAGAGGAGGCCCCCGTAGGGCAGGTCGGAGCAGGTCACCACGACGCCCTCCTGCAGCCACCGGAAGTGGACGTCCTTGGGGGAGCCGGGCTTCACTGGGGAGGAGCACCACAGACCTCAGCCCTGGGCGAGGGTCAGTTGGGAGGGTCCCCTGGTTGGGCCAGACCCCGTCGCGCCTCCCCGACCCCCGGCTGCAGACGTGCGGGAGTGGACATGTGTCTGTCCCCACGGCATGTCCACTACAAGTCCTGACCAGGACCCCGAGGACCTGGGCATCCCCCAGAGGGAAGCCCTCAGTCTGCAGAGTGGTCTGACGTCTGTGAGGACCGGACTGGGCTCTGGGCGAGTTCTCGGTCCCCGTCACCCCCAAAAGGGACCGCGTGGGGACACAGGGTCTCTGCAGAGGTCATTAGTGAAGGCTCCTGAGATGGGCTCCTCCTGGGTCAGGGGGCCCTCATGCAATGGCCGTGTCCTCCCAAGAGACAGAGGAGGGGACACAGACCCAGAGGAGGAGGCCGAGGCAGGAGGATGGCCAATTGGAGGCCAGCCTCAGCAACCCCGTGAGGCCGTGAGCCACTCAGCCAAAGGCCCCGTCTCTAGATAAACAATGAGGAGGTCAAGGGTCCCTGGGTTCAATCTGCCGAGCTGGGGGTCAGGGGGGCGTCCCCTGGGAACTGGACGGTGGCCTCGCTCCTGGGCACTTACGGTAGTCGCTCACCCACTGGCTCCTGGAGACGAGGAGGCGGCTCCCGTTTCTGATGGAGAAGTGGAGGATGTCGTCGCGCGCGGCCAGCAGGCACCCGGTCGTGCGGCCTTGCCAAAGCGTGTAGTTGGGGCAGGGGCTGAGACCCGCGCCCCGCGTGAACCTGCGCGGGGGACGGGACACTCAGACAGAGGAGGGGACACAGACCCAGAGGAGGAGCCCCGTGGAGACGGAGGCAGAGACTGCAGTGAGGGGCCAGCCCAGGGCCAGCTGGAGCCCAGGAGCTGGAGAGGCCGGAGGAGCCTCCCTGGAGGCTGTGCAGGGAGGCTGGGACCCGGGTCCTCGAGGGCGGGAGGGAGAGCTGTGTGGGTGGGGGCACTTGCTGTGACAGTCCCCAGGTGCAACGTGCGTTATCAGGGCTGAGCCTGATCCGATCTTCTCTCTGTGGCTTCCTGGCTCCGGTCCCCTGCGAGTCTAGCCTCTGCCTCAGGGCTCACCTCCACCCTGCGATCCCCCCGTGACCCCCTGGGAAACCCAGAGCGGTCCCCTCCCTGTGCCTGCCTTCAGCCGCGGGACCTCGCCCCGGCTCTGCCTCTTCCCCTTAATCTGCGGCGCCATCAGCCTGGGAACAGCCCCGTCCCCTGTTCTCAGAAATCAGCCGAGATCCGTTGGAAAGACCCGACCCCCACGTGGCCACCCCCGTCCCCCCCGTGTCCCCCCGTGGTGGACGCTCTGAAGCCGGGAGAGGCTCAGGGCAGGGGCCACAGCCGTGGTCAGCGGGCGCCAGGATTTCTGGTCCAAGGGAGACAGTTCCTACGTCAGGGACACGGGATTCTGTGCCCCAGGACACTCACGTGTAGAAGAAGCTAAGGTTTGTCCCCGGGTATCCAGTGGCGTTCCAAGTGACCAGCACCGTTTCGAAGTTGAAGCAGGTGATGTGCAGCTGCAGCTCTTCTCCTGGGAAGGGCCAGAAAGAGGCCACTAAAGCACCTTCCGAGCCCAGGTTCGAAAGAGTTCGGAATACACGGAGCAACGGCAGCCTTCTTGTCCTATGAGGACGCAGGTGCAGCCAAGATCCTTTTTTTTTTTAAACAAAGTTAGTCCTTCTGGTTGTCCCCCCACCCCCCAGGTCTGCAGCTTGTCTTTCTGAGGTTTCAGTTACACCCATGCACAGGAGTCTAAAAAAAAAAGAAGTGAAAATTCTAAAAGTCAAAGAAAAAATTGGTTTTCAGATGATTCTGTTACTGCGTCGACTCATCCTGAGTCTGTTTTGTTACTAGTTATTGGGGTCGAGCTGTCAGTGCAGCTGAGCACAGCCTAAGGCACACAGGACCCGCCACCCAACGAACCTGGAGAGAGGGTCTGGGCCGTTAGAGATGAACGCCATCCAAGACGGGCAGCTGGGGAACCTGGAGCGCCCCGGACCTGAAGCCCCCCCCCCCCCGCCCCGGGATCTGGAATTCCAGGGGGTTCACGGCTGGGCCCTGGGCGACGACCGAGTCCCCCTCCAGACCTTGGGGGAAATGTCAAGCCGCCCGCGGCCAGAAAGCCCCACCCAGAAAGTACAAGTGGCCTGGTGGCTGGCACTTCCCCAGCCCGGGTGACTCAGCCGCAGAGACGGAGGCTCTGGCTCAACAGGGAAGCACGAGGCCGGGGTTCCCGCTGCTGAGGCTCAGTGACCCAGGGAGGCAGGTCCGGGCTCCCACCTCAGCCCCGGGGGGCGCCCTTTTTCAGGGTTGAGTTGTATTCCACTAGGGAGACAGATGCCTCGATTTCCGATGCCAAATGGGCTTTTCTTTGTCTCCTGCCGCCTGCGGGGACAGTGTGTCGGGGTGCAGCCGCTTTTCTGTCCAATGTCATTCCCTGAACCGTGCCCAACACCCGCCTGCCGCTCCCGCCATCCCTCTGAACGTCCTTAGCGTTGCTCAGGAGGGAAGAGAGAGACAGAGACGGAGAGAGACAGAGACAGAGAGACACCCAGAGACAGAGGGAGGTCCCCGGGGGGCTGATTTCTAGTCTGCGTCAACTCTGGGTGCGTGCCCTCAAGATCCCCAGCCGCACCCTCCCAGCACCGTGGAAAACACTGCTGCCGTCAACAAGCTAAGGCGCTCAGAAAAGCACAAACGAGACAAAATCAGTGGCGGGTTCGGCTCCTCTGAGGTCCCCGGAGAGTCCCATCTGCAGAGACGGAGGGACAGCGGCACTTCCCCCCCCCCCCGGGGGCCGTGGGGGAGAACCGCCCCTTGTTTGCTCAGCGGGAACAGAGTTTCGGGTTTGCAAGATAAAAACCGAGTTCTGGAAACTGATAGTGGCCCCCAACGTGCTTCCTGCCCCTTCAACGGCGTCGAGAACCCGGTCTCGGAGGAACCTCTGAGGTGACGTGGGTCCCGACGCCGTTTTCAAAGGTGGAGAAGCGACTTCAGTTGGGCTGGGGAATTCGGGAGGCTGAGGCAGGAGGATGGGAAGGTGGAGGCCAGCCTCAGCAACTGAGTGAGACCCTGACTCTAAATTAAAAAATAAAATAAATTAAAAGGGGCTGGGGACGTGGCTCCGTGGCTAAGCGCCCCCCTGGGCTCAGTTCCTGGAACCAAAAAAAAAAAAAAAAAAATTGTATTTTTATGGAATTTAAACACGGGCCACCTGTGTTGACCAAGGGTCAACGTGAGCTTTCTGACCTTGCGTGGGCTTCTGGTGAGGGACCTCACGGTCTGAAGACGTCTGGGCGACATGCTAACGGTCACGTCTTCGGATCAACGCCAGGCGGTCATTTTTCTCATGGTGGAGTATTACTCAGCCGCGAAAAGGGACGGAGCTCTGGCTCCCAGCCTCTCCCCCACCCTGAGGGACACAGCCTCGGCCTCCTGAGGCTGCCGAGCCTCCTCCCAGCGCCTCCCCGGGAACCTCCAATGGCTTCAGGTTCCAAACCTAATACCGTCCCCTGGGCGTGTTGGAGACGTCCAGCTGATGAAAATGGAGGACCAGCGGCCTCACAAAGACCCCTCGGACCCCCACCTGCTGCTGCGACTCCGCGTGACCCGCTTTCTCAATTTCCCTCTTTTTTTTTCTTTTTCTTTTTTCTTTTTCTGTTTTGGTGACAGGGACAGAGCCCAGGGAGCCCCGTCCCCAGCCCTGCTGACATTTTATTGAGAGTCGGGGACTCACTACGTGGCTGAGGCTGGCCTCCAATGTGCAATCCTCCTGCCCCAGCCTCCCGAGCGGCTGGGATGGCAGGAGACCCCCCATAGGGTATACAGCAGGTGTCTAAAAGCTCCACTGAATCCCATCAGCAACTTCCCAGGTCTGCAGCGGGGAGACCTTGTTGCTCGGGGCCTCCTTAAGTTGCGGAGGCTGGCCTCCCACGTGCCATCCTCCTGCCTCAGCCTCCTGAATCCTCCTCCGGCTCTTCCTAAGCACCGAGTGCAAACCCGTTTCAGACCCCAGCGCACGACCCCGGCTCCACCGCAGCCCCCGTGAGACAAGAGGCGAGAAGACAAACCACAAAGCATAAAAAAAAAAAAAAAAAAAAAAACAGCGACGTCAGCGTTTTCTAAGAAGTTACTAGAAAGTCCTGGAGCCGGGGGCCAGCGTCCTGTGACGGGGGCCGCTGCCCGGTGGCCGAGCTCGGGGGGAAAGTGAGGAGCGAGGCCAGGAGGGTGTGCGAGATGCCTCGGGAGGCTGAGGCAGGAGGACGGCCCGGTGGAGGCCGGCCTCAGCAGAAGCAACACGCTGTCTCTAAATAGCAGAAGGAAAAGGGCGCAGGGGACCCGTCCCCTCTGGGGGACAGGAAGGAAAGCCAAGGGGAGGACAGAACGCGAGGGAACCCGCGGCTCCGGGAGCCTCTCACCCGCGGCTCCTGCTGCGTCCCCTGAGGCCAGCAGGTCTCCCAGCAGCAGGACGGTGGCCGCGGCCCAGGGCCGGAGCTGCTGCCTCATGCTTGCCAGAAAGGGGACAGGGACGGGCAGCCCCAAGTGTCACCTCCTGAGTGAGCGGCAGAGGCCACCGTTGAAAGGCGCGGAAAGGGAACTGGGCCAGCGGTCGCAGGAAGCAAGCGCAGTCACCCTGGATGCTCAGCCGCCGCGGGGGACCGGTGGCCCCTGTCAGAGCCTGGCGTCATTGCCTGGGGGTGGGGACGGTGGCTGACCCCAGGCCCGGGGGCTGCGGGAACAGGGAGGCTGGCAGGACGCGGGGCATCCCAGGGGCTGCGGAGGCTGAGGCAGGAGGATGGGGAGCTCAAAGCCAGCCTCAGCCAAAGGGAGGCTGTAAGCAACTCACCAGGGACGGAGGTCGGGGACCTGAGGAGTCTGGTAAAGTGACTCGTCCCAGGTGACATGGCAGAGGCATCGGGAGCTCAAGAGCAGGAGCCCCAGACTGGCCACCAGAGGCCACTGTGTGTCCAGCACGACTGGACTCTACGGAGTGCGCAGTGACCTTGGCCCAAGTGACCCCCAGGGCCCCGGGGACCTGCAGAGAAGGGTCCCGGGCGGCAGGACAGTGACACCGGCCCATGTGGAAAGCCACCGGGTCCCGGCTGTGGCCAAGGCACTGAGAATTCAGGGGGAAAAGGAGGCCGCAGGGAGAAGAGGGACACACTGACCTCGGGCGGCCCACGGGGACAGGGGACACTCAGGGCACCAAGGTCCCTGCCACGAGTCCCCCCAGCAGGCGTCCTGCCGAGGCCAGAGTCCAGCGGAGGAAGTGGAGGCCCTTCCAGGCTCCTGGCCTCTACCCCACGGCCTCCAGGTCTGGCCTCCTCCGCCCTCTGGTGAGAACCCCGAGGTGACCTCTAGGACCCAGCTGCACTGGCCGGGCCACCTGCTCATCTCCAGACCCCGAGGCGGTTCCATCACACCAGGGACCCTCCGGGCACCCGGCCAAGGAGCTGGGCTCAGGTAGTGCCCAGAGCTTGGGGCAGGGGACAGAGAAGCCACGTGGGGACGGGGACCCGGCCTGGCAGGGGAAGGCGGGGGAGGGGCGGGGGCTGGGACCACGGGGTCACTTCAGGAATTTTAGGAGAGAATGAAGAAAATGGAAAAAATGCCCGAGAAGGTCACGGTCCCCGCCAAGCGTCACCCGGGTGTTGGTGACACTGGGACGCGTGATCTGGTGACATTCCTGCTAGCGGAGCACAGTCGCGGAGTCTCAGGGCTCCGTGGGACAACTGAAGGAAGAAGAGCCTGTGTTCAGGGTGGACCCGGGGGGCACTGTCCTCTGCTGCCCTTGAGAAGCTCCGGGTGCACTCGGCTGGACGGTCAGTCACCCGAGAGCTCCCAGGACCTGGGCCCTTAGGAGGGACAGTGAGTCATGTCCTGGATGACCTTTAGAGAAGGTCAAAGGCCACGAGTCCCCGGGACGTGACACACACCCTCCTGGTCCTCGTGACCCATGCCAACCACAGCCCTGACCACGCTGCTCAGCCTGACTCAGGACCCGGCGTCACCGGGAAGGGCCGGGGACCGTGGGCCTAGGGTGGGGACGGCTGCGTCCCTCCAGCCGAAGGCCAGCAGCCAGAGTGTGGCCACAGGGCTCCTGGGGGTGGGCGGAGCTTTCCAGGCCCCACGGAGGGTCAGGGTGGCCCCCAAGTCGGAGCAGGAAGGAAGGTTTCCATACGTAACTCAGGTGCGGCCTGAGGGTCCCTGTCACCCACGGCGGGGGGGGTGGGGGATGGACTTGCTGCTTAGGGACTGGCTAAACTGCGGAGGCTGGCCTCCACCTTGCCATCCTCCTGCCTCAGCCTCCGCAGCCGCTGGGATCACAGGCGAGCGCCGCCACGTCCAGCTCCATTGAGACTTTAAACAATTCTGTGCCTAAAACACAGCTTTATGGTCTGGGAGGTTTCCCAAAATGTGGTTTGGATGTGACACGTCCCCCCTTAGGTCACGTGAGAGACCACACAGGAAGGTTCAGAGGTGGAATGAGTGGGCTATAAGAGGCGTGGACTGAAAGTGGATTAATCCACGTGGATGGACTCACTGGGTGGTGGCTACAGCAGGTGGGGGTGGCTGGAGGAGGGGGGCCCTAGGCTGTGCCTTTGAGAGGGACAGACAGAATGTTCTAGAAGGTCCACACACACCTGGAGGGTGGCTCGTGAAGGTGGCCATGGGAGGGACAGACAGAATGTTCTAGAAGGTCCACACACACCTGGAGGGTGGTTGGTGACAGGTGGCCATGGGGAAGGACAGACAGAATGTTCTAGAAGGTCCACACACACCTGGAGGGTAGCTGGTGACAGGTGGCCATGGGGAAGGACAGACAAAATGTTCTAGAAGGTCCACACACACCTGGAGGGTGGCTGGTGACAGGTGGCCATGGGAGGGACAGACAGAATGTTCTAGAAGGTCCACACACACCTGGAGGGTGGCTGGTGACAGGTGGCCATGGGAGGGACAGACAGAATGTTCTAGAAGGTCCATACACACCTGGAGGGTGGCTGGTGACAGGTGACCATGGGGAGGGACAGACAGAATGTTCTAGAAGGTCCACACACACCTGGAGGGTGGCTGGTGACAGGTGGCCATGGGGAGGGACAGACAGAATGTTCTAGAAGGTCCACACACACCTGGAGGGTGACTGGTGACAGGTGGCCATGGGGAGGGACAGACAGAATGTTCTAGAAGGTCCACACACACCTGGAGGGTGGCTGGTGACAGGTGGCCATGGGAGGGACAGACAGAATGTTCTAGAAGGTCCACACAAACCTGGAGGGTGGCTGGTGACAGGTGGCCATGGGGAGGGACAGACAGAATGTTCTAGAAGGTCCACACACACCTGGAGGGTGGCTGGTGACAGGTGGCCATGGGGAGGGACAGACAGAATGTTCTAGAAGGTCCACACACACCTGGAGGGTGGCTGGTGACAGGTGGCCATGGGGAGGGACAGACAGAAGGTTCTAGAAGGTCCACACACCTGGAGGGTGGCTGGTGACAAGTGGCCATGGGGTGGGACAGACAGAATGTTCTAGAAGGTCCCCACACACACCTGGAGGGTGGCTGGTGACAGGTGGCCATGAGGAGGGACAGACAGAATGTTCTAGAAGGTCCACACACACACCTGGAGGGTGGCTGGTGACAGGTGGCCATGGGGAGGGACAGACAGAATGTTCTAGAAGGTCCACACACACCTGGAGGGTGGCTGGTGACAGGTGGCCATGGGGAGGGACAGACAGAAGGTTCTAGAAGGTCCACACACACCTGGAGGGTGGCTGGTGACAGGTGGTCATGGGGAGGGACAGACAGAATGTTCTAGAAGGTCCACACACACCTGGAGGGTGGCTGGTGACAGGTGGCCCTGGGGAGGGACAGACAGAATGTTCTAGAAGGTCCACACACATACCTGGAGGGTGGCTGGTGACAGGTGGCCATGGGGAGGGACAGACAGAATGTTCTAGAAGGTCCACACACACACCTGGAGGGTGGCTGGTGACAGGTGGCCATGGGGAGGGACAGACAGAATGTTCTAGAAGGTCCACACACACCTGGAGGGTGGCTGGTGACAGGTGGCCATAAGGAGGGACAGACAGAATGTTCTAGAAGGTTCACACATACCTGGAGGGTGGCTGCTGACAGTTGGCCATGGGGAGGGACAGACAGAATGTTCTAGAAGGTCCACACACACCTGGAGGGTGACTGGTGACAGGTGGCCATGGGAGGGACACACAGAATGTTCTAAAAGGTCCACACACACCTGGAGGGTGGGCTGGTGACAGGTGGCCATGGGGAGGGACAGACAGAATGTTCTAGAAGGTCCACACACACCTGGAGAATGGCTGGTGACAGGTGGCCATGAGGAGGGACACACAGAATATTCTAGAAGGTCCACACACACACCTGGAGGGTGGCTGGTGACAGGTGGCCATGGGGAAGGACAGACAGAATGTTCTAGAAGGTCCACACACACCTGGAGGGTGGCTGGTGATAGGTGGCCATGGGGAGGGACAGACAGAATGTTCTAGAAGGTCCACACACATACCTGGAGGGTGGCTGGTGACAGGTGGCCATGGGGAGGGACAGACAGAATGTTCTAGAAGGTCCACACACACCTGGAGGGTAACTGGTGACAGGTGGCCATGAGGAGGGACAGACAGAATGTTCTAGAAGGTCCACACACACACCTGGAGGGTGGCTGGTGACAGGTGGCTATGGGAGGGACAGACAGAATGTTCTAGAAGGTCCACACACACCTGGAGGGTGGCTGGTGACAGGTGGCCATGGGGAGGGACAGACAGAATGTTCTAGAAGGTCCACACACACCTGGAGGGTGGCTGGTGACAGGTGGCCATGAGGAGGGACAGACAGAATGTTCTAGAAGGTCCACACACACATGGAGGGTGGCTGGTGACAGGTGGCCATGGGGAGGGACAGACAGAATGTTCTAGAAGGTCCACACACACCTGGAGGGTGGCTGGTGACAGGTGGCCATGGAGAGGGACAGACAGAATGTTCTAGAAGGTCCACACACACCTGGAGGGTGGCTGGTGACAGGTGGCCATGAGGAGGGACAGACAGAATGTTCTAGAAGGTCCACACACACATGGAGGGTGGCTGGTGACAGGTGGCCATGGGGAGGGACAGACAGAATGTTCTAGAAGGTCCACACACACCTGGAAAGTGGCTGGTGACAGGTGGCCATGGGGTAGGACAGTCAGAATGTTCTAGAAGGTCCACACACACCTGGAGGGTAACTGGTGACAGGTGGCCATGAGGAGGGACAGACAGAATGTTCTAGAAGGTCCACACACACCTGGAGGGTGGCTGGTGACAGGTGGCCATGAGGAGGGACACACAGAATGTTCTAGAAGCTCCACACACACCTGGAGGGTGGCTGGTGACAGGTGGCCATGAGGAGGGACAGACAGAATGTTCTAGAAGGTCCACACACACCTGGCAGGTGGCTGGTGACAGGTGGCCATGGGGAGGGACAGACAGAATGTTCTAGAAGGTCCACACACACCTGGAGGGTAGCTGGTGACAGGTGGCCATGGGGAAGGACAGTCAGAATGTTCTAGAAGGTCCACACACACCTGGAGGGTAACTGGTGACAGGTGGCCATGAGGAGGGACAGACAGAATGTTCTAGAAGGTCCACACACACCTGGAGGGTGGCTGGTGACAGGTGGCCATGGGAGGGGAAGACAGAATGTTCTAGAAGGTCCACACACACCTGGAGGGTGGCTGGTGACAGGTGGCAATGGGAGGGACAGACAGAATGTTCTAGAAGGTCCACACACACACCTGGAGGGTGGCTGGTGACAGGTGGCCATGGGGAGGGACAGACAGAATGTTCTAGAAGGTCCACACACACACCTGGAGGGTGGCTGGTGACAGGTGGCCATGGGGAGGGACAGACAGAATGTTCTAGAAGGTCCACACACACCTGGAGGGTGGCTGGTGACAGGTGGCCATGAGGAGGGACAGACAGAATGTTCTAGAAGGTCCACACACACACCTGGAGGGTGGCTGGTGACAGGTGGCCACGGGGAGGGACAGAGAGAATGTTCTAGAAGGTCCACACACACCTGGAGGGTGGCTGGTGACAGGTGGCCATGGGGAGGGACAGACAGAAGGTTCTAGAAGGTCCACACACACCTGGAGGGTGGCTGGTGACAGGTGGCCATGGGAGGGACACATAGAATGTTCTAGAATGTCCACACACACACCTGGAGGGTGGCTGGTGACAGGTGGCCATGGGGAGGGACAGTCAGAATGTTCTGGAAGGTCCACACACACCTGGAGGGTGGCTGGAGACAGGTGGCCATGGGGAGGGACACATAGAATGTTCTAGAAGGTCCACACACACACCTGGAGGGTGGCTGGTGACAGGTGGCCATGGGGAGGGACAGTCAGAATGTTCTATAAGGTCCACACACACCTGGAGGGTGGCTGGTGGCCGGTGGCCATGGGGAGGGACACACAGAACGTTCTAGAAGGTCCACACACACCTGGAGGGTGGCTGGTGGCCGGTGGCCATGGGGAGGGACAGACAGAAGGTTCTAGTAGGTCCACACTCACCTGGAGTGTGGCTGGTGGCCGGTGGCCATGGGGAGAGACAGACAGAAGGTTCTAGAAGGTCCACACACACCTGGAGGGTGGCTGGTTGCAGGTGGCCATGGGAGGGACACACAGAATGTTCTAGAAGGTCCACACACACCTGGTGGGTGGCTGGAGACAGGTGGCCATGGGAGGGACAGACAGAATGTTCTAGAAGGTCCACACACACACCTGGAGGGTGGCTGGTGACATGTGGCCATGGGGAGGGACAGACAGAATGTTCTAGAAGGTCCACACACATCTGGAGGGTGGCTGGTGACAGGTGGCCATGGGAGGGACAGACAGAATGTTCTAGAAGTTCCACACACACACCTGGAGGGTGGCTGGTACAGGTGGCCATGGGGAGGGACAGACAGAATGTTCTAGAAGGTCCACACACACCTGGAGGGTGGCTGGTGACAGGTGGCCATGGGGAGCGACAGACAGAATGTTCTAGAAGGTCCACACACACACCTAGAGGGTGGCTGGTGACAGGTGGCCATGGGAGGGACAGACAGAATGTTCTAGAAAGTCCACACACACCTGGAGGGTGGCTGGTGACAGGTGGCCATGGGGAGGGACAGACAGAATGTTCTAGAAGGTCCACACACACACCTGGAGGGTGGCTGGTGTCAGGTGGCCATGGAGAGGGACAGACAGAAGGTTCTAGAAGGTCCACACACACACCTGGAGGGTGGCTGGTGACAGGTGGCCATGGGGAGGGACAGACAGAATGTTCTAGAAGGTCCACACACACCTGGAGGGTGGCTGGTGACAGGTGGCCATGGGGAGGGACAGACAGAATGTTCTAGAAGGTCCACACACACCTGGAGGGTGGCTGGTGACAGGTGGCCATGGGGAGGGACAGACAGAATGTTCTAGAAGGTCCACACACACCTGGAGGGTGTCTGGTGACAGGTGGCCATGGGGAAGGACAGACAGAATGTTCTAGAAGGTCCACACACACACCTGGAGGGTGGCTGGTGACAGGTGGCCATGGGGAGGGACAGACAGAATGTTCTAGAAGGTCCACACACACCTGGAGGGTGGCTGGTGACAGGTGGCCATGGGGAGCGACAGACAGAATGTTCTAGAAGGTCCACACACACACCTAGAGGGTGGCTGGTGACAGGTGGCCATGGGAGGGACAGAGAGAATGTTCTAGAAGGTCCACACACACCTGGAGGGTGGCTGGTGACAGGTGGCCATGGGGAGGGACAGACAGAATGTTCTAGAAGGTCCACACACACCTGGAGGGTGGCTGGTGACAGGTGGCCATGGGGAGGGACAGACAGAATGTTCTAGAAGGTCCACACACACCTGGAGGGTGGCTGGTGACAGGTGGCCATGGGGAGGGACAGACAGAATGTTCTAGAAGGTCCACACACACCTGGAGGGTGTCTGGTGACTGGTGGCCATGGGAAGGACAGACAGAATGTTCTAGAAGGTCCACACACACCTGGAGGGTGGCTGGTGACAGGTGGCCATGGGGAGGGACAGACAGAATGTTCTAGAAGGTCCACACACACACCTGGAGGGTGGCTGGTGACAGGTGGCCATGAGAAGGGACAGACAGAATGTTCTAGAAGGTCCACACACACCTGGAGGGTGGCTGGTGACAGGTGGCCATGGGGAGGGACAGACAGAATGTTCTAGAAGGTCCACACACACCTGGAGGGTGGCTGGTGACAGGTGGCCATGGGGAGGGACAGACAGAATGTTCTAGAAGGTCCACACACACCTGGATGGTGGCTGGTGACAGGTGGCCATGGGGAGGTACAGACAGAATGTTCTAGAAGGTCCACACACACCTGGAGGGTGGCTGGTGACAGGTGGCCATGGGGAGGGACAGACAGAATGTTCTAGAAGGTCCACACACACCTGGAGGGTGTCTGGTGACAGGTGGCCATGGGGAAGGACAGACAGAATGTTCTAGAAGGTCCACACACACACCTGGAGGGTGGCTGGTGACAGGTGGCCATGGGGAGGGACAGACAGAATGTTCTAGAAGGTCCACACACACCTGGAGGGTGGCTGGTGACAGGTGGCCATGGGGAGCGACAGACAGAATGTTCTAGAAGGTCCACACACACACCTAGAGGGTGGCTGGTGACAGGTGGCCATGGGAGAAACAGACAGAATGTTCTAGAAGGTCCACACACACCTGGAGGGTGGCTGGTGACAGGTGGCCATGGGGAAGGACAGACAGAATGTTCTAGAAGGTCCACACACACCTGGAGGGTGGCAGGTGACAGGTGGCCATGGGGAGGGACGACAGAATGTTCTAGAAGGTCCACACACACCCCTGGAGGGTGGCTGGTGACAGGTGGCCATGGGAGGGACACACAGAATGTTCTAGAAGGTCCACACACACCTGGAGGGTGGCTGGTGACAGGTGGCCATGGGAGGGACAAACAGAATGTTCTAGAAGGTCCACACACACCTGGAGGGTGGCTGGTGACAGGTGGCCATGGGGAGGGACAGTCAGAGTGTTCTAGAAGGTCCACACACACACCTGGAGAGTGGCTGGTGACAGGTGGCCATGGGGAGGGACAGACAGAATGTTCTAGAAGGTCCACACACACCTGGAGGGTGGCTGGTGACAGGTGGCCATGGGGAGGGACAGACAGAATGTTCTAGAAGGTCCACACACACCTGGAGGGTGGCTGGTGACAGGTGGCCATGAGGAGGGACAGACAGAATGTTCTAGAAGGTCCACACACACACCTAGAGTGTGGCTGGTGACAGGTGGAAATGGGAGGGACAGACAGAATGTTCTAGAAGGTCCACACACACCTGGAGGGTGGCTGGTGACAGGTGGCCATGGGGAGGGACAGACAGAATGTTCTAGAAGGTCCACACACACCTGGAAGGTGGCTGGTGACAGGTGGCCATGGGGAGGGACAGACAGAATGTTCTAGAAGGTCCACACACACCTGGAGGGTGGCTGGTGACAGGTGGCCATGGGGAGGGACAGACAGCATGTTCTAGAAGGTCCACACACACCTGGAGGGTGGCTGGTGACAGGTGGCCATGGGTGGGACAGACAGAATGTTCTAGAAGGTCCACACACACCTGGAGGGTGGCTGGTGACAGTTGGCCATGGGGAGGGACAGACAGAATGTTCTAGAAGGTCCACACACACCTGGAGGGTGGCTGGTGACAGGTGGCCATGGGGAGGGACAGACAGCATGTTCTAGAAGGTCCACACACACCTGGAGGGTGGCTGGTGACAGGTGGCCATGGGTGGGACAGACAGAATGTTCTAGAAGGTCCACACACACCTGGAGGGTGGCTGGTGACAGGTGGCCATGGGGAGGGACAGACAGAATGTTCTAGAAGGTCCCCACACACCTGGAGGGTGGCTGGTGACAGTTGGCCATGGGAGGGACAGACAGAATGTTCTAGAAGGTCCACACACACCTGGAGTGTGGCTGGTGACAGGTGGCCATGGGGAGGGACAGACAGAATGTTCTAGAAGGTCCACACACACCTGGAGGGTGGCTGGTGACAGGTGGCCATGGGGAGGGACAGACAGAATGTTCTACAAGGTCCACACACACCTGGAGGGTGGCTGGTGACAGGTGGCCATGGGAAGGACAGACAGAATGTTCTAGAAGGTCCACACACACACCTGGAGGGTGGCTGGTGACAGGTGGCCATGAGGAGGGACAGACAGAATGTTCTAGAAGGTCCACACACACCTGGAGGGTGGCTGGTGACAGGTGGCCATGGGAGGGACAGACAGAATGTTCTAGAAGGTCCACACACACCTGGAGGGTGGCTGGTGACAGGTGGCCATGGGAGGGACAGTCAGAATGTTCTAGAAGGTCCACACACACCTGGAGGGTGGCTGGTGACAGGTGGCCATGGGAGGGACAGACAGAATGTTCTAGAAGGTCCACACACACCTGGAGGGTGGCTGGTGACAGGTGGCCATGGGGAGGGACAGAGTGAATGTTCTATAAGGTCCACACACACCTGGAGGGTGGCTGGTGACAGGTGGCCATGGGGAGGGACAGACAGAATGTTCTAGAAGGTCCACACACACCTGGAGGGTGGCTGGTGACAGGTGGCCATGGGAAGGACAGACAGAATGTTCTAGAAGGTCCACACACACCTGGAGGGTGGCTGGTGACAGGTGGCCATGGGGAGGGACAGACAGAATGTTCTAGAAGGTCCACACACACACCTGGAGGGTGGCTGGTGACAGGTGGCCATGGGGAGGGACAGACAGAAGGTTCTAGAAGGTCCACACACACCTGGAGGGTGGCTGGTGACAGGTGGCCATGGGGAGGGACAGACAGAATGTTCTAGAAGGTCCACACACACCTGGAGGGTGGCTGGTGACAGGTGGCCATGGGGAGGGACAGACAGAATGTTCTAGAAGGTCCACACACACCTGGAGGGTGGCTGGTGACAGGTGGCCATGGGGAGGGACAGACAGAAGGTTCTAGAAGGTCCACACACACCTGGAGGGTGGCTGGTGACAGGTGGCCATGGGGAGGGACAGACAGAATGTTCTAGAAGGTCCACACACACCTGGAGGGTGGCTGGTGACAGGTGGCCATGGGGAGGGACAGACAGAATGTTCTAGAAGGTCCACACACACCTGGAGGGTGGCTGGTGACAGGTGGCCATGGGAGGGACAGACAGAATGTTCTAGAAGGTCCACACACACCTGGAGGGTGGCTGGTGACAGGTGACCATGGGGAAGGACAGACAGAATGTTCTAGAAGGTCCACACACACCTGGAGGGTGGCTGGTGACAGGTGGCCATGGGAGGGACAGACAGAATGTTCTAGAAGGTCCACACACACCTGGAGTGTGGCTGGTGACAGGTGGCCATGGGGAGGGACAGACAGAATGTTCTAGAAGGTCCACACACACACCTGGAGGGTGGCTGGTGACAGGTGGCCATGCGGAGGGACAAGCAGAATGTTCTAGAAGGTCCACACACACACCTGGAGGGTGGCTGGTGACAGGTGGCCATGGGGAGGGACAGACAGAATGTTCTAGAAGGTCCACACACACCTGGAGGGTGGGATGGTGACAGGTGGTCATGGGGAGGGACAGACAGAATGTTCTAGAAGGTCCACACACACCTGGAGGGTGGCTGGTGACAGGTGGCCATGGGGAGGGACAGACAGAACGTTCTAGAAGGTCCACACACACCTGGAGCGTGGCTGGTGACAGTTGGCCATGGGAAGGGACAGACAGAATGTTCTAGAAGGTCCACACACACACCTGGAGCGTGGCTGGTGACAGGTGGCCATGGGAGGGACAGACAGAATGTTCTAGAAGGTCCACACACACCTGGAGGGTGGCTGGTGACAGGTGGTCATGGGGAGGGACAGACAGAATGTTCTAGAAGGTCCACACACACCTGGAGGGTGGCTGGTGACAGGTGGCCCTGGGGAGGGACAGTCAGAATGTTCTAGAAGGTCCACACACACCTGGAGGGTGGCTGGTGACAGGTGGCCATGGGGAGGGACAGACAGAATGTTCTAGAAGGTCCACACACACCTGGAGGGTGGCTGGTGACAGGTGGCCATGGGGAGGGACAGACAGAATGTTCTAGAAGGTCCACACACACACCTGGAGGGTGGCTGGTGACAGGTGGCCATGGGGAGGGTCAGACAGAAGGTTCTAGAAGGTCCACACACACCTGGAGGGTGGCTGGTGACAGGTGGCCATGGGGAGGGACTGTCAGAATGTTCTAGAAGGTCCACACACACCTGGAGGGTGGCTGGTGACAGGTGGCCATGGGGAGGGACAGACAGAATGTTCTAGAAGGTCCACACACACCTGGAGGGTGGCTGGTGACAGGTGGCCATGGGGAGGGACAGTCAGAATGTTCTAGAAGGTCCACACACACCTGGAGGGTGGGCTGGTGACAGGTGGCCATGGGGAGGGACAGACAGAAGGTTCTAGAAGGTCCACACACACCTGGAGGGTGGGCTGGTGACAGGTGGCCATGGGGAGGGACAGTCAGAATGTTCTAGAAGGTCCACACACACCTGGAGGGTGGCTGGTGACAGGTGGCCATGGGGCGGGACAGACAGAAGGTTCTAGAAGGTCCACACACACCTGGAGGGTGGGCTGGTGACAGGTGGCCATGGGGAGGGACAGACAGAATGTTCTAGAAGGTCCACACACACCTGGAGGGTGGCTGGTGACAGGTGGCCATGGGGAGGGACAGACAGAATGTTCTAGAAGGTCCACACACACACCTGGAGGGTATCTGTTGACAGGTGGCCATGGGGAGGGACAGACAGAATGTTCTAGAAGGTCCACACACACCTGGAGGGTGGCTGGTGACAGGTGGCCATGGGGAGGGACAGACAGAATGTTCTAGAAGGTCCACACACACACCTGGAGGGTATCTGTTGACAGGTGGCCATGGGGAGGGACAGTCAGAAGGTTCTAGAAGGTCCACACACACCTGGAGGGTGGCTGGTGACAGGTGGCCATGGGGAGGGACAGACAGAATGTTCTAGAAGGTCCACACACACACCTGGAGGGTGGCTGGTGACAGGTGGCCATGGGGAGGGACAGAGAGAATGTTCTAGAAGGTCCACACACACACCTGGAGGGTGGCTGGTGACAGGTGGCCATGGGGAGGGACAGACAGAATGTTCTAGAAGGTCCACACACACCTGGAGGGTGGCTGGTGACAGGTGGCCATGGGGAGGGACAGAGAGAATGTTCTAGAAGGTCCACACACACACCTGGAGGGTGGCTGGTGACAGGTGGCCATGGGGAGGGACAGACAGAATGTTCTAGAAGGTCCACACACACCTGGAGGGTGGCTGGTGACAGGTGGCCATGGGGAGGGACAGAGAGAATGTTCTAGAAGGTCCACACACACACCTGGAGGGTGGCTGGTGACAGGTGGCCATGAGGAGGGACAGACAGAATGTTCTAGAAGGTCCACACACACCTGGAGGGTATCTGTTGACAGGTGGCCATGGGGAGGGACAGACAGAATGTTCTAGAAGGTCCACACACACCTGGAGGGTGGCTGGTGACAGGTGGCCATGGGGAGGGACAGACAGAAGGTTCTAGAAGGTCCACACACACCTGGAGGGTGGCTGGTGACAGGTGGCCATGGGGAGGGACAGACAGAAGGTTCTAGAAGGTCCACACACACCTGGAGGGTGGCTGGTGACAGGTGGCCATGGGTGGGACAGACAGAAGGTTCTAGAAGCCCCTTGGTGCAGATTTCTGTCCCCCCCTCGGGGCCCTCAATGTCACACCCACGCGTGTCACCGCCATCCGACTCCTTATCTGTGACTCAGGGCTGTCTGGCTGTGCGTCTGCCACCTCAGCAGGACCCATGTCCCTCGCAGCCTGTGGCTTGGTATCGGGTCCATGGGCAGCTCCTGCGGGGGACATTGCATAACCCGTGTCCCTCTCCTGGCAGAGGCGGCACCTGAGCCCATGTGACATGCGCGCCCTGCACCCTGCTTCCTGGGGACCTGCTCCGAGACCCTGGGGGTCCCCTGGACCCTGTCGGAGTCCCAGGCCTCCTGTGTCCCCTGTCTCTGCCGTGAGCCCAGGCTCAGGGCAGGGAGGACAGGTGTGTCCATCCTGTCCTCATGGCTCCTCTTCGTCCTCCTGCCCCTCAGGGTAGGTGACCGTGGCCAGCTGTGCAGGGTGGAGGCTTCAGGAGGCTGAGGCAGGAGGCTGGCAGGTGAGGCCAGCCTCAGGGACCGAGCGATGTCCCCAGCCACTCAGCGAGGCCCCGTCTCAAAGACAAAAGGACATTTAAGTGGCACAGAAGGGAGTCCCCAGGTCCGTGCAGGTTCCAGAACAGCCCTCTGCATGGCGGCCAGGGGTCTCTGCCAGGCCCACCTCTCCTCCTGGCCACTTCCCTCTGGGGGCCGGTGTCCAGCGCGAGGTGAGATGTCGGATGTGATGACTTTGGGAAAGTGGACGGGGTTCCCTCAGCAAGAGCGTCCCCAGGTTCATCCAAGGTCCTGCAAAAGCCACCATGGGATCCTTCTTCCTGGCTGAGTAGTGCTCCGTGCTGTGTTGATACCCGGTTTGCGTCATCCATCCGTCCGACGGACACCTGGGCTGGGGGCAGACTTCCCAAAGATGGTGCACCCAGGTCAGCGACAGCCAGGTGGCCCGGCCACTGAGGTGTCCATTCAGTGCGTCCATCAACCCACCAGCGGAAATGCGGTGTGGATACACAACGGAGTATGACTGGGCCATGAAGAAGGACAGAGTGGTGGCCTCGGCTGGCCCACGGAGCGTATTGAGGGGGTGGAAAATGGGAAGGGGACACTCTCCAGGGACAGAGGGGTCCTCTCAGAGAGGACAGGGACAGCGTGCCCCTCCTGCCCCCCAGTTTTATTGGGGTCCCAGGGAAGTCCCCAGAGAGCCCCGCCCAGGTCCCCCTCCTGACTTTGACGGACAGCAGGGTGACCTCCGACTCTGCAGTCCCCACGGCCATGGCCACTCTGGGTCACCTTGTCCCCTGCTGCCCTTTATCAGCCAGAGCCGGGCTTCCCTGACTTCGGGGGACCCAGGGCTGACCCCCTGCCCTCTCAGGTTCCAGCTGGGGGTCTGCAGGGCGAGAGGTGGGAATTATGCTCCCAAGGACCCGGGGGGCATGACTGGGGGGTGACTGGAGGGGACTCGGGGTGACCGGGTCCCTAGAAATCCATGCAGCCTCTCAGGACGGACCTGGAGCAGGTCCCAGATGCTTTTCCTGCTGTGCACCCTGAGCGGCCAGAGCGTCCCTCTCTGATCCCAAGCAGCGATTGACAAAAGGGCAGGGGGTTGGGAAGCCCCCAAGTGACTCATGCCAAGGGCCACCTGTAGGTGTCCAGAGGTGGTGGCCCCAGGGCCCTGGGGAAGCCCGAAAGAAAGACCAGGACGGAGCAGAACGGGGAAGGAGGCAGGGGGACCCGCCCCCGGCCTCAGCTGTGGGCTTTTTCAAAGCCTCCATTTCTCCAGGGAGGTCCCCAACCCCGAGCTGGGCCTCTCAGAGGCTGCTGTGACTTTCCGGAAACTTCTGCAACGGTCGGCCGGTGGGGCCCCGGGCTCTGGGCGAGATTTCTAGATTTTTCCAGGAATAGGAAGCCAACACCCCTTGGGGCCCAAGGGAGTTCCCCCTAGAGCCACAGAGAAGGAGGCAGGGAGGACTTTTGCTTGAATTAAAATAAAAAAAAAAATTTTTTTTTTAAAAAGTGGTCACTGAACTCGTTTTTTGCAACTAGCAGAAAAAGAAAAAAGTGACAAAAAGCCACTTGTTTTTGTCCACCCGTTTCAGAGCCCCCTGCAGGGACCAGCAGGTCGGGGGGGGCAGGTTGAGTGGCATAGGGTGGAGCCCTGGCAGCCTTTTTGGGCTCCCCCACCGTGGAGGCCGAGTTTGCTGTACTCTGGGGCCTTAACCGAGGCTGGCCCAGCCCAGTGGGCTCTGGGTGCAGTTGGGAGACCGGAAACCGCAGTGTAAACACACTTTCTCTCCTGGGTTTGATGGTGACCGTGTGACAGGAACAGGCTGGGTGCCCCCCCCCCCCCCCCCGGCTCTGGAGGTGCGCGGGAAGGTGCTGAGCGCCCCCTCGGTTCCCACAGGGAGCTTTGTGCACCGCGAGGTGGAGGCTTCCCGGGTCTCCACATCCCGGACCAGCAGCTTGTCGCCGTGCACGAGGTGGGGGAGCCCGCCCGGAGGAGGTGGCCCAACTGTGACACAGCCCCGTGCTTCTGGGTGGCCCCCCCCTGTCAATCACCAGCCTCCGCGCCCGGAGGCTGAGCGGCGCTGGCGGAGCCCGCTGCTGACCCCTAGCGTCCAAAACGCGTCCAGACGCGCAGCAGGTCCCAGAAAACAGACCTGGGGGGCTTCAGGGGCCCACGCAGAGGATGGTCCTGTCCACAGCTGGACCCCAGCACCTGGGAGGGGGACCTGGTGTGGGGACAGGGTCTCTGCAGAGGTCATTGGTGCAGGGTCCCGAGATGGGCTCCTCCTGGGTCAGGGGGCCCTCATGCAATGGCCGTGTCCTCCCAAGAGACAGAGGAGGGGACACAGACCCCGAGGAGGAGCCCCGTGGAGACGGAGGCAGAGACTGCAGTGAGGGGCCAGCCCAGGGCCACCTGGAGCCCAGGAGCTGGAGAGGCAGGAGGAGCCCCCTGGAGCCCTGGAGGGGGCTCAGCCGGGGACCCTGGTCCAGCCTCCGCCCTCCAGGGCTGCAGAGGACAGATCCCTAAGGCTCCGAGGCCCCTGGTCCGTCGGCCCTGGACACAGCAGTCCCGAGGACACTAGTAGATTTGCAGAAGAAGAAATGACCTCGGCTTCCGGGACGGCCTCCTGCAGACACCAGCCTCGGCCAGCAGGGGGCAGGAGAGGGACGAGATTAAAAAAAATTAAAAAAATAAAAAATAAAAACCCTCTTGGGCAGATCCCAGGTTTTGTGCAAAATGCAGCCTTTTGGGTCAAAATTCCCGGGCCCCAGGGGAAGGGCCTGGGAGAGGCCCCCACCCCCAGAGCCCGAACCCCGACACCTGCAGCGGGCCACAGCGGCCTCCCAGGTTCTTCCCAGAATCCCTTGCAGAGGCAGGTGGGCGCCTGTCAATCAGGAATCTGCTGCCCTCCCCCTCCCCCTCCCCCAGGCCCCTCTCTGCGCGGAGAAGCGGACGTTGGAGACGCCCATCACCCGGCCCCCGTCCCCTCCCCCAACCAAGGAGGGCTGCCCTGCAGGGGGAGGGTCCTGCCCACTCTGGGCAGCCCGGGGCCAGGCTGGGGGTGGGGACCGCAGCAGGGTCAGGGGAGGAGCAGAATTCCTGGGATTCCAGAGAGGGACCCGGGCCACCAGGAGCCTGGGAGCGACCCTCCCCCCGCGCTGGCTGCTGGTGCAAACCCGCCCTGAAGCCGGCCTCCGCAGAGGACCCAGTTCTCAGGGGGGAGGGACGGGGATTCCTGGTGTATGGGGGAGGGGGAAATTCCGTGTCCCTGCACGGCCCAGAGGGACCCCAGCTGTTGGAGACGGGAAGGGACCCGGGAGTCCCCCGCCCCAGCACACAGCCAGCCCTGGGTTCTGGAAGCTGTGGCAGGGGACCTGGCAGCCACTCTGGGGTTGATTGCAATCTTAAAGGGCCAGCGCCCAGCAAGGGCTTAGGGGTGTGGGACAGAGGGCAGCAGAGAGGGACTGACGGGCAGTCCCCAGGCCAGCCTCTGGCCGCCCGGTCCACCTGGCAGAGGTGGAGCCCCAGCCCCAGGGCCACCCGCAGCGAGGTCCCTCTCCGGGGGACTTGAAGGAGGGGTCAGGTGCTCCCGGGGGGAAGCCGATAGCGGCCCCTGTGGTCACTCCTGAGGGGACCCAGTGATGGACTCGTAGGACACTTTTGCAAAATGTCAGAAAAATATCTTTTCCTTCCAAAAAAAAAAAAAAAGTAAAAAAACAGAAAACTTCTCGAGCGAGGGTCAGTACGCGGGCGACCGAGGACGGGAGGGGGAACTTCCGGACACCTCGGGGGGTGGACGCGTCCCCCGGTGCCCACCTGCGGCTCAGTTCACTTCCTGCACCGTCAGGACGTCTTCCGGGTCCTCTTTGCCGACTCCTGGGGTCACGGCTGCCCAGTCCACCTGAGGTAAAGAAGGAGGGCGGTCAGCGTCCGATGTCCACGAGCCCCAGGGGAGGGACACTTTGTCCTCTGATGAGGCTCTGGGGTGCTCCAGTAGGACCTCGTGGTGGACACGTGAGGGTCACCGAGGGACGAGCGTACGAATGGGGGAATCCAGTGAACCCAAGTCACGTGCAAAGGCCCCGGGGCCAGAAGCGGCTTGGATCAGAGGTGGGCTGCAGAGTGTCCCCCTCCCTGTCCCTCTGGCTGTCTCTCTGTCCCCGTCTCCCTCTCCTGCTCCCATTTCCCCGACCCTCTGCATAGACACAGAATTCCAGCCACCTCCGTGCCATCCCCGTGGCCCCCTGGGAGGGGACAGCGCGTCCCGGGCTCCCTGTCCCCTGCGTGCCCTCCTGGGGGGGACCCTCTGCCCCTCGCAGGCACCTGCTGGTCCACTTGATCGTTTGGGGTCACTTTGTCTTTGACCTGAGGGATCGGGGGGAAGAGTCTGCGCAGCCCGTGGGACCTGGGGACACAGAGAGGAAGGGGGAGAGGTGACGGGGACACACGGCTTTCCCCGCGGGCCATCAGGAGGCCTGTAGCTGGCTCCTCGGTCCAGCTCTCCAGAGCAGGAACCACAGGGGGACAGAGTGGAGGAATCCAGGACCATGGGGACAGAGAGGTACACAGTGTCACACAGACCCGAGGAGAAGCCACACGGAGACGGAGGCAGAGACGGGAGTGACCAGCCCGGGCGCCTGGAGCGCACCGTGCCTGCACCCCATCACTCGTGGTTCTGTTCCTTTCTGCTGACCCTGGTGGGTCCTGAAACCTCATCTGTGACGCTCCCCCAGCTGACCATGTCCACTTCAGGTGGACCCGGCTGCGGGGAGGGGCCTGAGCTCCGGAGGTCTGGGGTGCTGGAGGCCCCCAACTGGAGCCCTGAAGCTGAAGGAGGCGGAGCCCAAGCTGCCAATCAGCAGCAGAGCGCGTCTGCGGGGTCCCCTGTCCAGGCCCAGGACCCCTCCACGGGGTCCCCTGTCCAGCCCCAAGCCCCTCTGCAGCGCCCGTCGGTGCTCATTCTCTGGTCTCATGGTTTCCAGCGCCCTGTCCTCCTCCCGTCCCCCACGTCCAGGCACGAGACTCCCTGGCACCCGGCTCTGTCCCCCCCAGGACAGGCCAGCTCTGAGCCGTCCCTGCCCCCCCGGGTCCCCTGCCCCTCAGCGGTTACCTGTTCAGCAGGAAGCCGAGGACCAGGGCGCAGACGAGGGTCCCCAGGACCACCAGCAGGTAGACGTGCAGGAGGCCACCCTCCTGTCCCCGGGAGCCTGCGGGGACACGGCCCGGCTGTCCGTCACCGCGGTGCCCAGAGGCGCCCTGGGGCCTGGCTGGTCACCCAGGGCGGGAGGGGACCCAGGACAGAGGTCCCCACCTGGACAGAGGTGGCCCGGGGTCTGTGGGAGCTGGACCTTCCTCCCTGAGCCCGGCCACCAGGGGGACCGTCCAGCGGGGTGACCGGGGCGCGAGCAGGTGGGTAAGTGAACCCTCTGCACAAGGTGAGTCGCCAACGTGTCCTCGTTAGTGTATGTCCAGGTAGGGGGACAATGACCACCGACTAGTGCTGCTGACCATTATTCACATGATGTGATAATCACTAATTAGTGCTGCTGATTATTATTCATATGATGTAATGATTATTAATCAGCACTGATCATTATTCATATATGATAATTAGCAATTAGTACTGGTTATTATTCATATATGATAATTAGTAATTAGTACTGGTTATTATTCATATATGATGATTAGTGATTAGTACTGTGGATTATTATTCATATGATATGATGATTATTAATTAGCACTGATCATTATTCATATACCATGATTATTAATTAGTACTGATGATTATTATTCATGTAATGTAATGATAGTTATTAATTATAATCATTCATATAATAGAATAGTTATTTATTATTATTGATTATCATTCATATAACATAATGATTATTATTAATTATTGTTGATTATTCATATAATATGATTATTATTGTTGTTGTTCAGTGTTCATATAATAATTATCATTATCATTGATTATTATAGCTGATTATCATTCATATACTAATAATGATCATTGTTGTTGATTTTTATTTGTATATTAATAATTATTATTATTGATTATTATTCATATACTAATAATTATTGTTGATTATTATTCATATAATAATTATTATTAAGTATTATTTTTGAATATTATTCATGTAATAATTTTTATTAATCATTATTGTTGATTATCATGCATATAATTATGGTTATTGTTAACTATTTTTGTTGATTATCATTTGTATATTATAATGATAATTATTAATTATTATTATCATTCACATAATAAAATAGTTATTAATTATTATTGTTGATTATTATTCATATAATAATTACTAATTATTGATTATTCGTATAACATAAAAATTATTATTAATCATCATTTATTATTCATATAACATGATAATTATTATTAATTATGTTGATTATTTTCATACAACATAATAATTATTATCAATCATCATTGATTATTCATATAGTATAATGATTATCATTAATTATCCTAGTTCATTATCATACATATAATATAATACTTAGTAATCATTGTTGATTATCATATAATATAATAATTATTAGTCATTATAGTTCATTATTATTCATATGATGACATTATTATTGTTGATTATTCATAGGATGATCATCATTATTGATTATTGTTGATCACAATTCACATAGTAATTATTACTATTGATTATTAGTAGTAGCAGTGACTATTATTATTGATCATTATTGATCACAATTCACATAGTAATTATTACTATTGATTATTAGTAGTGGCAGTGACTATTATTATTATTGATTATTGTTGATCACAATTCACATAGTAATTATTACTATTGATTATTATTAGTAGCAGTGACTATTATTATTGATCATTGTTGATCACAATTCACATAGTAATTATCATTATTGATTATTATTAGTAGCAGTGACTATTATTATTATTGATCATTGTTGATCACAATTCACATAGTAATTACTACTATTGATTATTAGTAGTGGCAGTGACTATTATTATTATTGATTATTGTTGATCACAATTCACATAGTAATTATTACTATTGATTATTAGTAGTAGCAGTGACTATTATTATTGATCATTGTTGATCACAATTCACATAGTAATTATCATTATTGATTATTATAGTAGTAGCAGTGACTATTATTATTATTGATTATTGTTGATCACAATTCACATAGTAATTATTACTATTGATTATTAGTAGTGGCAGTGACTATTATTATTATTGATTATTGTTGATCACAATTCACATAGTAATTATTACTATTGATTATTAGTAGTGGCAGTGACTATTATTATTATTGATTATTGTTGATCACAATTCACATAGTAATTATTACTATTGATTATTAGTAGTGGCAGTGACTATTATTATTATTGATTATTGTTGATCACAATTCACATAGTAATTATTACTATTGATTATTAGTAGTGGCAGTGACTATTATTATTATTGATTATTGTTGATCACAATTCACATAGTAATTATTACTATTGATTATTAGTAGTGGCAGTGACTAATATTATTATTGATTATTATTGATCACAATTCACATAGTAATTATTACTATTGATTATTAGTAGTAGTAGCAGTGACTATTATTATTGATCATTATTGATCACAATTCACATAGTAATTACTACTATTGATTATTAGTAGTGGCAGTGACTATTATTATTATTGATTATTGTTGATCACAATTCACATAGTAATTATCATTATTGATTATTATAGTAGTAGCAGTGACTATTATTATTATTGATTATTGTTGATCACAATTCACATAGTAATTATCATTATTGATTATTAGTAGTAGCAGTGACTATTATTATTCATGCTGAGGCTGGGACCCTCGGGGGCGACTGCGGTACCGACTGTCCCTGTGACATGTTTAATATCTGACAACATCTGGAGGCGGGTGGTCAGACTCTTTTTCTTTCTAACCAGCACTGGAGCCCCGGGCCCCTGTCCCCTGAGCCCTGTCCCCTCCCTGTCTGTCTGTTTTATTTAGGGACAGGGCCTTCCCAGGTTGCTCAGGGCCTCCCTCAGTTACGGAGGCTGGCCTCCCACCCGCGATCCTCCAGCCTCAGCCTCCCGAGCCACTGGGATGCCCGGCGTGGGCCGCTGCGTCCAGCTGATGGTTTTTCTGTGTTAAGTCGCAGCCCTGGACATGGAACCCACGGCCTCGCGCGTGCCACCCATTTGCTCCTCCAGTCCCAAGACCCTTCCCCCTGCCCTCGGGCTTACCGAACTCCACGGGGCGGCTCCAGTGACCCCAGGGTCCCCCGCGGGAGTCCGCGGCTCTGATCCTCAGGCTGTGAGGGCCCCTGGGCTCCGGGCTGGGCAGGTGGTACAGGTTGTGCACTTCCCCGGAGACGTTGATCTTTGGGGAAGGCACAGAGTTAGAGCTGGGGCCGTCGGCCTCGCGGAAAGAACGGGGGTTCCAAGCGCCCTGTGTCCATCAGCCGTGGACACTGCAGAAGGAGAGGGGGACTCCGCTCCGGATTCCGGACCACGGCGCCCCCACGTGCGGAGCATATTGAGAAATAAAGCGCTCAGAATCTGTGGGTCCCCCTTGGGCAGATTCAACCCATTATTGCCCCCCCCCGCAATAATGACCGCTGGGTGGAGTCCTTTCCTCTAAATATGGACAGGGAAGGGACTCAAAGGAGCTAGCCCAGAGGCAGACAGGTCCGCGGTGGACGTTTGTATCACAGAAGAGGACTCCGGGGTCACAGTGGTGCTGAGGATTGGCAAATACCCAACAGAAGGGCCTCAGGGATCCAGCTTTCCAGGTGTTTTGGAGGGAGCTACAGGGAGTGCTGTCCCCTGGGGGGACTGGAGGGCTCTGTGGACACACCTGGGCACAGAATCCCACCCATCCTGGCCACCGCTGGGGGCGCTGGCTCTTAGAAAGGGTCCAGTTGGCCGACGACAGCGGGCGTCCAACTCACCACTGAATTGTCCCCGCCGGCTCCTTCGGTGTTCTAGGACAGAGGAAGGTGGACGGTTGGACGCTTTCAAGGGCTTTCACAAAGGGCTGACGGTCCACCTCGCATCTGGGTGGACTCAGGGCGGACGCAGGTCTTGGCCATTCTGATCTTGCTCTGCCTCTCCACGCCTTCCCCATTCCCACGGTTGTCACTGTCCCCACAGCTGGCGACCCGGCGCCCCCCTCGGCGGGTGGTCCACGCACGATGCCCCTGTCCACAGCCCCTGCTGGACCTCCTGCGGTTCCTGGGGTCAGGGTCCCCGCCCACGCCACATCCCGTGGGCGCTGACCTGTGTCCGGATGCCCAGCTGATACTGGAAGTCCAGGTAGGTCAGGTAGGTCTTGGTCCTGGGCTGGCTCCACCGGAGGACGCAGTGAGACGTGTTGCACTGGACGCTGATGTTGTCCGGGGGACTGATCTGCTCTGTGGGGACAGCCGGGCACCTCGGCACCTGCCTGAGCTGCGCCCCTGTCACCTCCCCGCCAGGGAGGGGAGGCCGAGAGCCGCCTGCCCACCGCCAATGGTCAACACCTGGAGCTCCGGGGGATGGTCCTGAGGACCCCCGGGGGCTCCGAGCTCATCCCCAGGGGCCAGTAAGGTGGCTGCAGGGGTCAGGGTTGGGGTTCCGGCGTGAAGTTAGGGTTAGGGTTGGAGTGAGGGTCGGGGTGAGGTTTAAGGTGGACAGATGACCACTTGCCATCTGTGGGAAGGTGTCCAGTCTCCCCCATGGTTAGAGAAGGAGGCCTATGGTGGCCTTTGGTGGCATCTGAGCCTGTTTTCCAGATCTGAACAGGGAACATGTGAAGGTGACGGACATTTCCCAATTAGGTTCGAAAGACGGAATCTCCTTGAAATCAAAGGGACGTCCACAGTGGGAGGAGGAGAGGGTCGAGCAAGTGCCGGGGAGGGACACTGGCCAAATTTTGTCATTGTGTTGTGTGCGTGTATGAATATGTAGCGATTAATCCCACCTATAGGTGCCACTCTCATTCACCAATACAAAATCTGGGGGGGAAAAATAGTCAGGCTTGGATGACCCTCAAGGATGAACCTGAGAACAATTTCTCCCTCCCTATCCTGGATCCAAGTAGCCTCAGTTCCTTTCTAGAGACGTCAATTCAGGAGCCCCAAGGGCTCCGTGGAGGCCTCCTTCTGGCAGAGGAAGGGACCCCAATCTGGTGACAACTTTGCCTCCATATTTCTCTAGATTTCTAACCCACCCCACGGCCAGACCAACCCCAGGCTCTGCCCTCACCCATCTCCCTTGTCGACAGAATCAAATCAAAGAACTGGATCTCCGTCCCCCGGCTGGTCCCGTTCACCAGGAAGAAAGTTCTGTACTTCAACTTGGAGATGTCTCGCAGGTGGCAGCCCCTGTGGGTCCCCGCGTCTTGGATGTAATGGGGACATTCGGTCTCATTACTTTCACTGTTAGCTCTCAAGAAAAAAAAAAAAGAAAGAAAGAAAGAAAAAAGAAATGGGGAATATTTTTTTCCTGCCCTCCTGGCGTCCCTCCACGATCCCGCAGACGACATCGGGGCTTACTTCAACTGTCGCATGTACAGAAAATACTGGACGTCGCTGGGGGCCGCAGGGCCCGGGGCCCAGGTGCAGTTCATGAAGGTGGCGCTGTAGATGGCGCAGGAGAAGTTCCGGGCCGCGGTGCCCTCTGCACCTGGGAAGAGGGGCTCGGCGTCATTTTCTCTCCAGGGTGGCCGCAGGGGGGACAGGGGGGTGCCCACGCGGTCAGCCCACCTGGGTTGGCGAAGGGCAGCTCGTCCTGCACCGGGGCCCCGTCCACGGTGGTGCTGACCTTCAGCGTGGCGCCTCCGTGCAGGGCCACCCTGGTAAAGGCGCACTGGCAGGACTCGGCCTCGGCCTAGTCACAGACGGCAACCGAAGTCCCCGGTCGTGGGCCGTCCCTGGGGTGTGTCCCTCCCGGCACCCGGGACGCCCGCCTGCCTCCTCCTGGGGGACCCGGACAGGGGGTCCGCTTTGTCCCCCCTGAAAGCCGACCCCCGGTTCCTTGCTCAGGATTAAGTCCACCAAGAAGCCGGGGTTCTGGGCTGCAGGGCGCCCCTGAGCACTAACCACCTGCAGGGGGCGCCCCTGACCACCACCCACCTGCAGGGTGCCCCCTGACCACCACCCACCTGCAGGGGGCGCCCCTAACCACCATCCACCTGCAGGGGGTGCTCTGACCACTACCCACCTGCAGGGGGCGCCCCTAACCACCATCCACCTGCAGGGGGTGCTCTGACCACCACCCACCTGCAGGGGGCCCCCTGACCACCACCCACCTGCAGGGGGCGCTCTGACCACCACCCACCTGCAGGGGGCGCCCCTGACCACCACCCACCTGCAGGGGGCGCTCTGACCACCTCCCACCTGCAGGGGGCGCTCTGACCACCTCCCACCTGCAGGGGGTGCCCCTAACCACCACCCACCTGCAGGGGGCGTTCTGACCACTACCCACCTGCAGGGGGCGCCCCTGACCATCACCCACCTGCAGGGGGCCCCCTGACCACCACCCACCTGCAGGGGGCGCCCTGACCACTACCCACCTGCAGGGGGCGCCCCTGACCATCACCCACCTGCAGGGGGCGCTCTGACCACCACCCACCTGCATTGGGCGCTCTGACCACTACCCACCTGCAGGGGGCGCTCTGACCACTACCCACCTGCAGGGGGCGCTCTGACCACCTCCCACCTGCAGGGGGCGCTCTGACCACTACCCACCTGCAGGGGGCGCCCCTGACCATCACCCACCTGCAGGGGGCACTCTGACCACCACCCACCTGCAGGGGGCGCTCTGACCACCACCCACCTGCATTGGGCGCTCTGACCACCACCCACCTGCAGGGGGCGCTCTGACCACCACCCACCTGCAGGGGGCGCTCTGACCACCACCCACCTGCAGGGGGCGCTCTGACCACTACTCACCTGCAGGGGGCGCTCTGACCACTACCCACCTGCAGGGGGCGCCCCTGACCATCACCCACCTGCAGGGGGCCCCCTGACCACCACCCACCTGCAGTGGGCGCTCTGACCACCACCCACCTGCAGGGGGCGCCCCTAACCACCACCCACCTGCAGGGGACGCCCCTGACCACCACCCACCTGCAGGGGGCGCCCCTGACCACCACCCACCTGCAGGGGGCACTCTGACCACCGCCCACCCGAGCCCCTGGTGGCCTCCTCACATTAACTTTAATGTCCCCCATTTCCCTGTGACGCAGGCGGCACGTGGCGCGGGTGGCGTTTTCCTGGCAGTTCCAACGGAGCGTCATGGTCCGCGGGTCGAAGTCCAGGTCGAGGCCGGGGGTGGACGGCGGCGACGGCACATCTGCAGGGGATGCCCGCAAGTCAGAGTGACCTGGCCCCAGTCCCCCTGCCCCCGCCCACGCACTCTGCGCATGCCAGGTGACCACGGCCAGGGCTGGTCCCCCAGGCCTGGACACTGCCCTGGTCCTCAGGCGTCCCCTCGCCCTGGACACTGCATCTCTCGGCCTCCATCAACCTTCTGTTCCCCGTGAGCGACCCCGGGCTCGGGTCCTCTGTCATAGTCACGGACGGGCCCCACCCGGCCACAGGGGTCCCCGCGGGTCTGACCGGGCGCCAGCTGGATCCTGGGCTGGTCGCTGCAGATGGGGGGGGGTCCTGTCAGTGCTGGCCACTGGCCACTGGCCACCCCTCACTCAGTACGCCCCATCTGTGCCTGGTCTTGCTCCCTGGTGCTCTGGGGCATCTCCTAAGTCTCGAGGGTGGACAGGCAGGGCTCGGTGGCCGCCGGTGTTCCTTGACCCTGCCTGGATGTGTGTCCTGTGGCCCAGGCGCAGCTGGACTGGACCCCCGTCACCCTGGGTTCTGCAAAAGCCTCGCAGGTGCGGAAGTGGGGACCCGGCCTCATGATAAAGTGACCTCGGAGGACAGTGAGGCCAAGAGGTAGGTGTCCACCCAGCGGGTCGCTGACCCCTCCTTTTGCAGCCGGGTCCGGGCGGGGGATCCGAAGGCCACCAGCTCCACCTACTGGCCAGAGGTGGGGACGTCCTCCCCGTCCATCTTGCCAAACCCTGCAGCACCCTCGACTGGACTGCAGCTAGGGGTCACCAGGTCACCAGTGCAGGGAGGGGACAGATGAAGCAACCGACACCCCCGGGTGTGGCTGCATCCCCAGATGCCTAAACGGGAGCCCAAGGAAAAGGGACAGTCACGTCCCCGCACTCACCCGTCAGCTCCTGGGTCACGAGGGAGGACTGTCCAGGCAACGCGGAGAGGACAAGGACGCAGATGGCCACCAGCAGGCTCTCGGGGCCGCCCGAGGGAGCGCAGAGCACTGGGGAGACAAAGCCGCAGGATGAAGAAACGTGCTGCACTTGGATTTTTTTTTTTTTTTTTTTAGTGCTAAGTTGATTTTCCTCGGGTTGTTTGTCACAGTAACAGAAAGAGCAGAAATTCAGGTCATGGCTGATCGCAGAGGGTGTCTGGGAGCATCATCCCCTGCCCACGTGGGGTCGGGACGTGGAGGTCTCTGGGGACATTGCTCTGTGTCCCTCCCGGGTGGGTGGCTTCTCCTTTCCTCAGCATCCTCTTTCCAGGAAGCAGAAATAGCAAAGGTCAGGCCGAGCTCACTGGGTGGGGCTCCTGTCCCCTTGGTATCCCTCCGCCGCCCTGGTCTGGCCCGAGGCTCCACGTCCAGGCGGACCTGGGAGCCCCGAGGACCCCGGCTTTTCTTTAGATTTTTTCAGGTTTTAAAGGATTTTCCCCTTCGCACAAGACAAAGTGAAAGAAATCCTACGGGATCCACACGGGGGACGTCACCCATCAATAATATCTGTATTCTGGGCTGGGGAGGCCGAGGCAGGAGGATCGCGAGCTCAAAGCCAGCCTCCGCCAAAGGGAGGCCCTGAGCAGCTCAGGGAGACCCTGTCTCTCAATAAAATGCAAAATGGGGCTGGGGACGGGGCTCAGGGGTCCAGTGTCCAGGAGGTCCATCCCTGGTATCAAAAAAATATATAATTTTATTTCACAAAATACTCCAGAGAGAAGACGTGGCTCATTTTCAGAGAGAAACTCCGTTTTCAAATAAAATATTAAGTGAAAACTACGGGTGCCGACTGGGCACGGTGACGCGCACCACCTGTAATCCCGGGGCCTCAGGAGGCTGAGGCAGGAGGATTGCAAATTGGAGGCCAGCCTCAGCAACTCAGCAAGACCCTGCCTCAAAATTTAAAGACGTTAAAGGGCTGGGGACGAGGCTCGGTGGCTCAGCACCCGGGGCACAAACCACGGGAAAGCGTCAGCCCCCAGGGTGGCCGGACCCCAGGCCCTGCCCCTCCAGGCAGAGGGGCCCCCGGGGTCAGCAGGAGCCGCTGTCCAGCCTGACCCCAGTGGGTGACCCCAGGGACGGGACTGTCAGCCGCACACACGCTCGCGGCAGAGGGACAGCAGCCGGTGGCAGGGCGGCTCGTGGGCAGACTGCAAGGTGGACCGGGCAGCAGGGTGCAGCTGCTGGACACCCTTGGAGAGCTCTGTCCCTCCCTCCGCCCTCCACGTCACCCTGCTCCCTGCCCCTCCCCCTGCTGACCCCGGTGTCCAGCTGCTGTCCCGGCTCACAGGCGGCTTCTCCCTCCCAGACACCCTGGGGCTGGACATTTGGGCTCAGGATTCTCCTTGCTCCACAGACACCCTGGGGACACGGGGTCCTCACCCCTCGTCAAAGCCCTTGGTCACCCGTAGGTCCCCCCTTCAGCTGACCACCTGGACCCTGGAGCTGGGCGCTCCGCTGGGGGCTTCTGCCCTGGAGGAGACCCCTTAAATGTCCACGTGGTCATCTGCATGCACCGGGGGGACCTCCCAGCTCCCAGGAGCCACCACCTGGGTCCCCTCCCTCAGCAGAACCTCCCTGCAGCCCAGCTGACCCTCAGCGTCCAGGCCCACCTGTCCTCATCCCCTGGACACTCACCGGGGGCCTGCCCAGCGTCCCTGCCCATCCATCCCGCCACCCCTCGGCACCGCAGGTCACCTGTCCCCCCCAGCACTCCCCAGGAGGCCCTCCCTCTCGTCCCGTCCACCCGTCCTCCCCCAGGGGAGAGGCTCAGCGGCCTGCTCCAGACTCCGAGGCCCCTTCTCCCTGGACCTTGGCAGATTCTCTGGAGGTGGCCGTGTCCACCCCAGCTGGGGACACCGTCCAGGACAAGGGCTGCGTGAGGTCCCCAGGCAGAGCTCAGCCTTGCTCAGCCGAGATCCCCGCCCCGGCCTCCTAACGGGGCCTCCTCCTTCCTGGGGAAGCCGGTGGTCGCTGGCCGGGCTCTGTCCCTCTGGACATGGGCTGCTTTCCCTCCAGGGTGTCCCAGGGACACCTGGGGTGGCACATCGGCAGACCTTCTGCTGCTTTTTCTCTTAACCCATCTCCTGGACGCAGGGGACCCGGCCAGCACCCCCCGGAGCTGGGCGGCAGCGGAAGCCATCGCCCCGGGGTTGGAGCCTAAGCAGGTGCCGGGGGCCGGGCACCTTCTCAGAAGCCGTTGACACATGGCGGAACTTGGTCACCGGCCGCAGGGTTCCCCATTCTGCTTCCCTTTCTCGGCGCTTCCCCTTCCTCTTTGACGCCGCGGAGTCCAGACGACAAAGACCAGGCACCGGCTGGAAATCGACCTTCAAGACCCAGGGAGCCCTGGACCCTCCTCTGTGCAGGACCGTCCTCCCCCGGGTGGCTGCCTGGCCTTAGGTCGCGAGCCCCGTTTTGCCCCGATTGTTCTTTAACGCCCTGGTCCCCCCCCGGCCCCTGGAGACCCCGAAACCACTTTCCCCCTGTCTGGGGGGATTTTCTGGGTGGGACCTTGAAGGATTGACACCGGAGGACGTTCGGCCTCCGGCGGCCACTCTGGCCGTGGCCTGGGCATGGTGTGTCCCCCTTGGTCCCTGTCCTGGAATATAGGGTGCAGGTGACCCTGAGTGGACGGGCGGCAGGACCCTGGGTTACATCCCGGGAACCTCAGTCTCTGGGGACAGCCTCGGGTCCCACGAAGCCGTCTCAGCTGTAGCTGCAGGAGCTTCTCATGACCCAGGACCAGGTCCTTCTACTGGGACATTTCTGCATGCGCCTCTGGCCACTGGGGCACCTGCTGCCCACCAACTGTCCCGTCCAGCACAGCGGGACAGAGAAGGACGCCCGTGCGGATGGGGCCGGCCAGCCCGGACCCAGCGGAACCTCTCGGCCCCGGGAAGCAGCCAGTCTCAGGCGCGTTGTCATCGTCGCAGGTGCCAACAGCTGTCCCTCCACGGTCCCTCCTTCTGGCCCTGGGTCCAGAGCCATGAGGTCCCTGGATCACGGCAGATGACAAGACCCAGCACGGGTCCTTGCATGTGGGCTCCTGGGGACAGCAGGTGACCACCTGTGGCTGGCCTTGGGCCACTGACTGGACATGTCACTGTCCCCAGATGACACCTCCCAGTGCCACCCGGACCATCTCCTCATCTGAGGCAGACTCAGAGGGCAGAGCCCAGGCGCTGGTGGCACTCCTCCCCGTCACTCCCTGCCGTCCCCGTCCCTTCACCTGCCGTCCCCATCGCCCACCCTCAGCTCCACGCTGACCGGCAGCCAGAGCCACCGAAGCCACAAACGGCACAGAGGGGACTTGGCAACTGGCAAGTCCACGGAGCCAAGGGACCGGCCAGCCCTGCCACCCTGACCTCCAGGCCTCCCGGCCTCCCAGCCTCCCTGCCTCCCCGACCTCCCGGCCTCCCGGCCTCCGTCCTTACTTGTGGGTCCCGGCTCCAGCCTCAGGCCGCCATCTTGAAGTGCCACCTCCCTCTGCAGCCTGTGAGCCCCGGACGTCACCCGCCGACTCACGTCCTGGGCCCAGGGCTTCCCTTTTCTTGCTGGGTCCCTCCCGTCCCCCCTCTGGGTTCCTCATTTTAGGATGGGGCAGGCGCGATCCCTGGTTGTCACTGTCACCCTGGGACACCCACAGGCACCTTGGGCTCAGGGGCACGGCCAGGCGCCATGGGACAGCTCCTCCACCCACCAGGCTGCAGGGACATGTTGTCACCTGTCCAAGAAGCCCAGGCCACACTGAGCTGAGGGATTGGGGACAATCTTTTAGGATTATTGCAATAGGGGGAAAGGGACCCGGGGGACGTCACCTGCCTCTCAGGACCCCAGGGACAGGCGGGCTCCGTGTCCTGGGCTGGGGGACAGGACCAGAGCCGTAGGGAGAGCCGCGCCCAGGGCACTGCCCACTGGCCTCATGTGCTGGTCTCCGGGACCCAGAGGACAGGTCCCCTCCCAATTCTGCAGCTGGACTTCGCAGGGTCCCAACAGAGGGTCCCTGGGGCTGCCCAGCTGGACCACAGTGGCCTCCCTAGGTCCCATGGTGCCCACCTCAGGGCTCCCGTGGACCATGGGTCTGGAGAAGGTGCCCTCCCAAGAGTCCAGCCCGAGGGCCGCCAGGGCCGCCCAGCCTGGACCAGGGGACTACTTAGTGTCCATGGTGCCTGCTCCTGGCTGACCCTGACCACCACGTAGAGATGCCACCACCCCAAGACCTCACCCAGGTGGTCTCCCCGGGTCCTGGGTCACCTGGTCTTCGTGATGAGTACCTCCTGGCTGACGCTGACCACTGACGCTGACCACTGATCTCCATCACCCCAAGGGTCCACCCACATGGTCCTGGGGAGGCTGCCCAGCCGGGGGTCCATGGAGGGTCCTCTCACTGCATGGCGTTCGCCCAGGGCTCCTCTCTGCCAGTTCCCTTCCACTGAATGGTCAGACGTCCACTGCCCCTTCCAGAGCGGGTGGGAGTCAGGTTGACGGCTCAGGGTCAGGCGAGGCTGGGCAGGAGGGCCACTATCGCAGACATGGATGGTCCTCGGTGGGTGGATCATGGCGGAGAGGCCGTCCAGGTGGAGGTGGGGGATACAGTGAGCCTCGGGGGTCAGGGTTGGGGAAGGGGTCACCAGCACCTCCTGCCATCGGAGACCCACAGCGGGGGCTGGGCTCCAGGGACCTTCCACGGCACTAAGGGTTGTGACGGTCCAGCCCTGGCCTGTCCGGGACAGAACCCCCAAGGACAGGAGAGGACCTCTGGGAACACAATCGAGGGGACCAGGTGGCAGGAGGACCAGAATTCTGGGAAGACGCAGGTGGACGCTCCGCGCTGGCTGCAGCTCAGGACCAAGAAGACACTGGAATGTTCTGGCTTCTCCGAGTCAGAGAGAGGAGGAGCTGGTGCACAGGATGGAGAGGGGACAGGGACATCACATCCACTTCTGCCTTGTTCAAGCGGCTCCTAGAGGAGATGGCCAACGGAGCGGTGGGGACAGTCACAGAACTGCAGCCCCAGCCAAGGGCAGCCTTCCTGGGGAGGAGGGCGCTTCTGGGAAAAGAGGGACACGTCCTTCCGAGGAGGCCAGGCCGCTGTCCAGCTGTGCGGCTGTGGCCATGGCTCAGCCCCAGAGCTCCTAATCAATGCCCATCTCAGGGACTGCCCTGACTGACCACCCAGGGCTGAGAGGAAGGGAGGGGCCAAGGAAAAGTGGAGAGTAGCATGGTTGACAAGAAGCCATAGCAGAGAGACATTCAATGTCCTTCCGACACACGCTGAATCGCGGGATGGACAGGCTGGTGGGTCCCTGCTCACACCCTTGGTCATGGACGACAGCTGAGAGACCTGGGAACGGGATTCCTGTAGCCCCCTAAGACGCAGGAGGCCACAGCCAAGGGTCCTCTCAGGAAGGGAGGCTGAGTGCAGAGGGACCAGGAAAAGCTCCTAGGAGGACCGGAGGGAGGACATAAGCAGAGGAAGGTCAAGGTCTGGTGCTGGGTCCACATGAATTTACAGAAGAAGTGGAGGTGAAGGTGGAGAGGTGGAGGAGGAGATGGAGAGGAGGAGGAGGAGATGGAGAGGTGGAGGTGAAGGTGGAGAGGTGGAGGAGGAGATGGAGAGGTGGAGGAGGAGAGGGAGAGGTGGAGGAGGAGATGGAGGAGGAGATGGAGGAGGAGATGGAGGAGGAGGAGGAGATGGAGATGGAGGAGATGGAGAGGTGGAGGAGGAGATGGAGATGGAGGAGATGGAGAGGTGGAGGAGGAGATGGAGAGGTGGAGGAGGAGGTGGAGAGGTGGAGGAGGAGATGGAGAGGAGGAGGTGGAGACTGAGAGGTTGAGTAGGAGATGGAGAGGTGGAGGAGGAGATGGAGGAGGAGGAGGAGATGGAGGAGGAGGAGGAGATGGACAGATGGAGGAGGAGATGGAGAGGAGGAGGAGGAGATGGAGGAGGAGATGGAGGAGGAGATGGAGGTGGAGGAGGAGATGGAGGAGGAGGAGGAGGAGATGGAGGAGGAGGAGGAGGAGATGGAGGAGGTGGAGGAGGAGATGGAGGAGGAGGAGGAGATGGAGGAGGTGGAGGAGGAGATGGAGAGGTGGAGGTGGACATGGAGAGGAGGAGGAGGAGATGGAGAGATGGAGGTGGAGATGGAGAGGTGGAGGAGGAGATGGAGAGGAGGAGGAGGAGATGGAGATGGAGGAGATGGAGAGGTGGAGGAGGAGATGGAGATGGAGGAGATGGAGAGGTGGAGGAGGAGAGGGAGAGGTGGAGGAGGAGATGGAGGAGGAGATGGAGGAGGAGGAGGAGGAGATGGAGGAGAAGGAGGAGATGGAGGAGGAGGAGGAGATGGAGAGGTGGAGGAGGAGAGGGAGAGGTGGAGGAGGAGATGGAGGAGGAGATGGAGGAGGAGGAGGTGGAGATGGAGAGGAGGAGGAGGAGATGGAGGTGGAGGAGGAGATGGAGAGGTGGAGGAGGAGAGGGAGAGGTGGAGGAGGAGATGGAGGAGGAGATGGAGGAGGAGGAGGAGATGGAGATGGAGGAGATGGAGAGGTGGAGGAGGAGATGGAGATGGAGGAGATGGAGAGGTGGAGGAGGAGATGGAGAGGTGGAGGAGGAGGTGGAGAGGTGGAGGAGGAGATGGAGAGGAGGAGGTGGAGACTGAGAGGTTGAGTAGGAGATGGAGAGGTGGAGGAGGAGATGGAGGAGGAGGAGGAGATGGAGGAGGAGGAGGAGATGGACAGATGGAGGAGGAGATGGAGAGGAGGAGGAGGAGATGGAGGAGGAGATGGAGGAGGAGATGGAGGTGGAGGAGGAGATGGAGGAGGAGGAGGAGGAGATGGAGGAGGAGGAGGAGGAGATGGAGGAGGTGGAGGAGGAGATGGAGGAGGAGGAGGAGATGGAGGAGGTGGAGGAGGAGATGGAGAGGTGGAGGTGGACATGGAGAGGAGGAGGAGGAGATGGAGAGATGGAGGTGGAGATGGAGAGGTGGAGGAGGAGATGGAGAGGTGGAGGAGATGGAGAGGTGGAGGTGGACATGGAGGAGGAGATGGAGGAGGAGATGAAGGTGGAGGAGGAGATGGAGGAGGAGGAGGAGATGGAGGAGGTGGAGGAGGAGATGGAGAGGAGGAGGAGGAGATGGAGAGGAGGAGGAGGAGATGGAGAGGTGGAGGAGGAGATGGAGAGGTGGAGGAGGAGATGGAGAGGAGGAGGAGGAGATGGAGAGGTGGAAGAGGAGATGGAGAGGTGGAGGAGGAGATGGAGAGGAGGAGGAGGAGATGGAGAGGTGGAGGAGGAGATGGAGAGGTGGAGGAGGAGATGGAGAGGAGGAGGAGGAGATGGAGAGGTGGAAGAGGAGATGGAGAGGTGGAGGAGGAGATGGAGAGGAGGAGGAGGAGATGGAGAGGTGGAGGAGGAGATGGAGAGGTGGAGGAGGAGATGGAGAGGAGGAGGAGGAGATGGAGAGGTGGAAGAGGAGATGGAGAGGTGGAGGAGGAGATGGAGAGGAGGAGGAGGAGATGGAGAGGTGGAGGTGGACATCGTGGTGCTTGGTGACAGTCCTGAGGTCACTCTGGGGCCTCCCCTGTGTCCTGTGCTGGACCGACTCTCCCTGTTGAGTCTTTCTGCTTCGTCAGAGTTGGTTTGTGGTCTTCGTGACTCAGGGTCCTGGGTGTCGTAGTTAGTGGTGACGTGTGTGGTCCTCAGAGTCTTTAGTCCCCAGGGAATGACGTGATTGGTGACACCACCGTGGTTAGTGACGGACAGCCCAGTGGACGTTGACTCTGTGCTCGGGTGTCCATTGTTGGCTCGAGGTTCAGGGCTGGCCATTTGGTGACTGCACGTTTCTTGGTCATTTGTGCAGGGAGCAGTGCTGTTCCTGAGGGTCCCATGGCAGTCTCTGTCTTCAGTCCCCTCTGTCCCCTCCGCAAGCCTCACCCCCTGGTGCGTCCAGCTCTGGTCTCCTCACCTTCCTCCTCCTTGGCGACCATTGCTTTCATCTTTGTACCAGGTCCTGGGCTTTCCTGTGGCCCTGACTGGGCTGCTGAGGTGCTTCCATGTCCTGTGGTCACCATGTTGTGTCCCCCATCAGTGACCAGGAGTTGGTGTGGGAACAGGGTCTCTGCAGAGGTCATTAGGGTCCTGAGATGGGCTCCTCCTGGGTCAGGGGGCCCTCGTGCAATGGCCGTGTCCTCCCAAGAGACAGAGGGGGGGACACAGACCCAGAGGAGGAGCCCCGTGGAGACGGAGGCAGGGACTGCAGTGAGGGGCCACCAGCCCAGGGCCAGCTGGAGCCCAGGAGCTGGACAGGCCGGAGGAGCCCCTGGAGCCCTGGACGGAGCAGGGACCCTGGTCCAGCCTCTGCAGAGGATGCACTTGGGCTGCCGTCCACCCTCCAGTTGGGGCCACTCCTGCAGCACCTGGGCAGCTACAGGTGCTGTCCCCGTCCCTTGTGCTGTGAACAGGATGCACTAGGGTCCCTGTGACCCCAGGTATCCTCAGCAGCTTGTCCCAGGAGGTCCCCTCCCCTGTGCCCTGCTCCCCCCAGGACCCCAATGGGCACAGCTGCCCGTCCCTCTCTCCTCCCCTGTTCTCAGGGACAGAGGTGGCCTCAGGGGCAGGACGTGGTCAGGAGTGGACGCCCCGTGGTGGAAAGGAGAAGCCGACCCCAGACTCTCCGTGTCCCCCGAGTCTCCTGGGCACAGGGGAGGCCCACGGCAGAGAGCGTGGCCACCGAGGGCCAGTGTCACAGGAGGCCCGGTGTCCCCTGAGCCAGGGACCGTGACACAGAGCAGTCCCCTGAGGTCACTCTGCTGAGAGACGGTCTCATGGCCAGGCCCTGGAGCTGCACGGAGCTCTCTTCCCTGAGCGCCATGGTGGAGGGACATCTAGAATGGACAGTCCATCAGGGTCAGGTCCCTGTTCCTGGGTCTTTTTTTTTTTTTTTTAGAAGAGCTTTGGGTGGACACATTCATATTTGGTCACATGGTGCCCTGGGGTTTCCCTGCAGGACTCTGGTGGGCCTGACCACATCAGGGGGATGGGTGGGCATTGGTCCCCCCACGTCCTCAGGGAACCCTGGCGCTGGGACCCGCCACGTCCCGCGCTCAGCTCTTTGGAAATGCAGCGCGCGATCTCACGGGCTCCCTGTCCCCAGAGGGACACCGCAGACCACCAGTGGACCTCAGGGTGGACACGCAGGGAGCCGGACGCCAGCGGGGCAGAGGCCTCCTGAGCTCACGCAGAGGTAGGAGGCCCAGCGGCTGCAGGGGCAGCGGGGAGTGGACCGTGGTCACCAGGGCTGCAGGGAGCGAGGCTCGGGAGGGAAGGAGGAGGCCCAGGGAGGAGGCCCAGGGAGGAGTCCCGACCTCCAACTGGGAGCCAAAGGCCTTCCGCGTGCTGCATCCTGAGACCTCGGGGAGCCCAGGTGGGCAGGGCCCTTGATGGACAGGCCGGTCCGGCCCGGCTCCGCCCTGCTGTTTGATGGACAGGAAAGGGGGCGGGCCCCGGCTGCAGGGTGCGTCCTCCGCCGGCCTCTGCGCTCCCCGGGGAGGCCCTAAGGAACTCAATGAGACCTGCCCAGAGCCGTGACCCAGCCAGACCCGGAGATGGACAGTCCCGCCGTGTCCCCAGGCTCCCAGGGACAGGAAGGCGACCTCCTGCACGAGACCGCGGAGGGAAGGGCAAAGCTGCAGGGTCTAACCTGCGTGTCTGCTGCTGCTGGGAAATGGTGGACCCCAGGGTGCTCAGCCCCTGAGCCACATCCGGGTCCTTTTTAGATTTTTTTTTTTTTTTTTTTTTTTTTTTTTTTTTTGAGACGGAGTCTCGCTAAAGTGGCTGAGGCTGGCCTCCAACTTGGGATCCTCCTGCCTCAGCCTCCGGAGCTGCCGGGAAGAGGATCGCGCACCACGGCGCGTCCAGCTTGTTGGTCTCTTTCCAAATGCACAGAATCCAGGAGGCTGAGCCCACGGAGACGGGGCACCCCTGGGCGCGGTTGCTTGTCATTTCTAACGTCCCCGTTGATGTGTCACAAGTCACACGTCCCACATGTCACAGCTGCATGAGTAAATTTTTCCTGAGCCACGTGTCACTTCACTGGCCCTAAAGATAAGGGGCGGCTCCTCCCCGTGGAATGACCAGAGTCCAGCTGGGAACGCTGCGGGCTCCTTTTTCACGCCTGTCTTGTGATCCCCCGGGGGCACCTGCAGTCCCCAGGGGCCTGGCTCTCTCAGAGCCTGTCCCAAGGCCCCAGTGAAGCCCAGAATCCACAGACTGAGGGTCCCCAGCCCCGAAGTCCCCCGCCCAGGTCGTACCCTGGTCCCCGTGCTGTGTCTTTCCGGGGCAACTCTGTGGTTCAAGGCCTCTCCCAGTTGCTCAGGAGGAGCACTCAACAAATCCCTGTGGGATTCTGGGAGTTGGCTGCCCCTTCTCATGGCGTCCACCCTGCAGGGTGTCCCAGCTGCACCGACGATGAATGTCCCCTCTCGTCTCCCGCTTCTTCTCCCTGTCCCCAGGAAGCCACCAGGTGTCACTCATGAGGGCCCCATGTGTCCCCTCCCGCTGCCGTTGAGGGGGACGCGGGGGCCGCTGAGGGGCAGAGGCCGGAGCTCTGAGCTGGTGACCCTCCTGCGGCAGGAAGCGTGACGGGCGGGTGACCCGGTTATCTGCCCCGAAAGGGGATGTGGGCAAACCCCCGAGCCAGCTCCGCCGCTCAGAGTGACACCCAGGGTGACTCCCAGGGTGACAGCTGGCGCCTCCTGTCCGCATCCGCGATTGGGGGGCACGGGAGACCCTGGTGACCCCCGAGGGAGGCCCCTGCGAAGCTGACCCCAGGGACGAGACGGAGCTGGCCGTGCAGCGAGCCTTATCAGGGCCTTTGCCGCCGCAGCGACCTGGTCCCGGGCGCGTCCCCTGAGGACATCGATCGCCAGACGACAGCTGCGTCCCCGAGTGGCCGCCCGCGGAGCCAGGTGAGGGGACCCGCCCGGGGTGGACTTCCCTGGAGCTGACGTCCTGCTCTCCGGGTTTTGCGGATACGAGAGTCGTGCACCGGGCGACAGGGAGCCCAACAGGGCACAGCCCCGGGGGACAGCGAGGGCCGGGCTTGGGGGACACCAGGGTCGCCCCCAGGACCCTGCGCATGCCACACACGCCGGGACCCACCAGGGGTCGCCACAGGGAGGGCCCAGGCAGCACCCGGATCCTGGGGGTCAGCTCAGGGAAAGTCCTGCCTTGCCTAAAACCCCAGAGTGGACAGTGGACAGGGTGACCCGGGTAGCGGCCATGCCCAGATGGCCGTCTGGCGTCCCATCAGCCCCTCTGTAAGGACGTCCTCGGGCCCTGAGGGGCTTTGTCTGAAAGGCTTCCACTGATGAGACGCGGCCCACCCGCGTTGTGCAGGGTGATTGAAACGCTCGACTCCGGAACCAAAAACCAGCCCTTTTCGTAGCTGATGCTTTGCCCGATGCCTGGGTCCCGTGTCCACCCACAGGCACGTCCCAAGGTCCCGGGGCCAGGGCTGCCGCAGAGGCATCGGGCAGGACACAGTCCAGCCGTCCGCCACTCTTCTTCGGGGACCTCTGTGGTTGGCGTGAGGGGAGGTCGCGCCACCGACCCACAGGGTCCCCTCTGGGCATGCAGGTCCAGTCATGGCGGCCCTGTGGGCCTCAGCCTGGCTCTTGATGCTCCTCCGTCCGGCGCTGGGTGAAGGACCGCAGCCCCTGGGTACGTCGGGCAGGGTCTCCCGTCGGGGTTGGACCCAGTGGACCCCCGTGTTTAGTGGTGGCAGGAGACAGAAGGCCCCAAGAGCCCCCCCAAACCAGCCCCCCGGCTGCTCCAGGAGCAGGGTCCCTGCTGAGTGTCCACCTTTGGAAAGGACAGCCGGGGACAAGGCCTCTCCTGTGGTCAACCTGAAGCTGGATGCGCGGAGGAAACTGCTGACGTGGCGTTACAGCAGAGAGGTGACCCGGCACTCCTGCAGGGTCGTCACCCCCCTGGCCCCGGCCACCAGCACCGCCCCTCGGGTAGGTGCCCACGGCGGGGGCCCAGGGATCACCCAGGACGGGAAGGAAAGTCTCTTCCCCCACTTTTTGGCTCAGGGACGGGGGTCTGCAAATTAAAAGGACCCAAAGGAGAGATGAGCAGAAGAGGTCGCCAATATGTCGGGGTACGGGGGGGGGTGTCCGCAGAAAGGGAGGGGAGACCAACGGATGGTGCCGTGACCCCCGCGTCTGAGTCCCTTCTGGGCACCCACACGGTGGCTCTTGTCCACTCTGAGCTGACCCGACGCACCACCTGAGCCTGTGGTCCACCCCGGGCAGCTCCCGTCCCCCGGGTCCGGGTCCTCACTCCGGGCTTTGAAACCTTCCTCATTCTACGACCCCCAGCTGGACGCTTCTTGAGGAAATGGGATCAGAAGCAGAACTTCCTGCCCAGGCCAGAAAGTCCCTCCGCACAGAGAGCGACGTTGTTTATTTTATTTTATTTTTTCATTTGGAGACAGGGCCTCAGCCAATGGCGGAGGCTGGCCTCCCACTTGCCATCCTCCTGCCTCAGCCTCCCCAGAGCTGGGTTACAGGGGTGGGCCGCTGTGTCCAGCTTAGAAGTCCGGAGCTCAGGGACCAGCAGATGTCCAGGGCGGTGGGACCCGGGTGGCCCCTGGTGGTGGACTTGGCTGCAGCCTCCTCCGGTGCCGCTCAGCGCCTGCCCCGCGTCTCCCCCCGCAGGTGACCGCTGACCTGGCCTACAGGTGCGCCTTCCCCAACGCCCTGCTGCACCGCGGGGCCACCCTGACCCTGCGGGGCTCTGCCCAGGGCGGCGACTTTGAGGAGGAGCTGGTCTTCCCAAGCGCAGGTGAGTCGGGGCACCCGGGCCGCGGCGTGGCGGGCAGCAGGGGGCACGTGGCGCTGGACCCCGGGTGAGGGTCTTCCGTGGACCTTCCAGGCAAGGAGGGCTCCCGGGCGACCGGCTTCTCCTGCCTCATCTACGACGTGCGCTTCATGAACTGCAGCTGGATGCGCGGCCCCGCGGCCCCCGCAGACGTCCAGTACCACCTCTATTCCTGGTTCTCCAGGTCCGGGGGCCAGGTGTGGGACGGGGTGGGCGGGAAAGTGGCCTCGGGCACCTTTGTGTCCCCTGGCTGGGCCTGGAAGGAAACCAGGGCCGAGGAGAGATGGATTCACGGAGCAGAGTTGCCTTGGAAAACGGCATAGGAAATAAATTGGGATGCAGGTACGGCGTGATCCAGCAATGCTGTCCCTGGGCATTATGTCGAGAAGGGCAGGAAACCGTGATGAGAAAGACGCCCCCAGCGTTGTTCCTAGTCACCAAGAAAAGGAGTCAACCCAAGGGCCCCTCTGAGGGTGCGGACTGGGCGCACAGTGGAATACTATTCAGTGGTCAAAAAGGAAACAGACTCCAAAGACAGTCACCTGCCTGTCGTCCTAGTGGCTAGGGAGGCTGAGGCAGGAGGCTCTGTGCCTTGCAGGGATGAGGACGAGACCGAATGCGCCCAGTACATGGTGGACTCGGCCGGGGTGCACGTGGGCTGCCATTTCCAGGACCTGGGCGAAGCCAAGACCACAGACAACTACTTTTTCCTGCTCAACGGGACCAGCAACGAGTCGGCCATCCAGTTCTTGGACTTTGCCCCTCTTGTGGCCTTTAAAATCGGTAAGACCGGGTCCCAAGATAATGCCCCAGAGGTACAGTGACCGTGTCCCCCACACTGAGTCCCAAGCCATCCACCGACGGGAGACCCAGAGTCAGTGGATCAGTCCACAACCTTGGTGCATGTGCCTTTCCGTTCCAAGACGCCGTATTCAGCGTTTCTCGTGGATGCGTGAACCTTGACCTCGCAGCCAACAGCTCAAACCCATCTGTTAAGTTCAGTCCCGGGGGGCTGCAGATTAAAAGGGCCAAGCGACATATAGTGGAGAAGAGCAGACAGATTGGGTTTTTACTTTCCGTTTTTTATCTTCATGCCTGTGCCTGTGTGTAGGAGGGGGTGCTTCGTGGGAAACAAAGGGAAACTTGGGGGGTCATGGGGTGTCTTTCAGGGGTGGTATGTTCTGGAAAGAACCCAGGGAAGGAGAGGATTTGGGGGTTCACATATTTTTGATTCTGTTCCTTCAGTTCCAAACAAACGCACACCCCCAAGAGTCCTATTTGGGGTGTCCTGTTGTGACCCCCGTCAAGGTCACGCACCGTTGGTCAGGTCACATTGATGGACATCAGCGGAAGGAGGGTCAGGATTCACCTGGGGGCAGATATGGGCAAGGCTGGCTCCGCCCCCTGCAATTCCTCAGTCTGCCCCTGGGGGCGCTGTGGAGCCTCATCTGCCCCAAGTGACTAAATCCCCGGATGTGGCTACTGTAATTCCTCAGTCTGCCTCAGGGGGCGCTGTGGAGCCTCATCTGCCCCCGGCGACTTAATCCCCGGATGTGGATGCTGCAATTCCTCGACCGGCCACTGGGGACGCTGCGGAGGATCCCGTGTCCGTCTGTCCAGGCTGCGTAAATGCAAATCTGGGGGTCACGTGGCTTCGGGGAATCTGCTCCTGGGTTTTCCTGGTGTTCCTGAGCCATGCAGGCGCTGGTGACCAGTGTCCCCGGGACTGGAGGGATTTGCACAGGGAGAGGACATGCAGCCGGTCACCTGCCATCCCAGCAGCTGGGGAGGCCGAGGCAGGAGGATCTCGAGGTCAAAGCCAGCCTCCGCCAAAGCGAGGCCCTGAGCAGCTCAGGGAGACCCTGTCTCTAAATAAAATGCAAAATAGGGCTGGGGACAGGGCTCAGGGGTCCAGTGTCCCTGAGGTCCATCCCGGTACCAAACAAAAAAGAGAGGGAACGGGGACACAGGAGGCCAAGGACCTGCCCAGGCCTGTCCTGCGGGTAGGTCACTCCGGGGCTTTCTATTGCAGAGAAGTACAACCCGCCGGCGAACGTCACCGTCCACTACAACGCGTCCAGCCACAGCCACGTCATCCGGTGGCTCAACCCCCACCGGAGGTACGACCTAGCGAGCAGCACCTTCCGGTACGAGCTGGACATCCAGAGGACGGTACTGACCCGCGTCTCCCTGTGGCCCCTGGGGTCTGTTTCCCACCGGGAAGTTCCTCTGTGTGTCTCGCTGTTGTCTCTGCTCAGTTGGGGGCCGCTGTTCACCTCTGGTCACTGCAGGGTCCTGCAGCCCGGTCCTCCCATAGCCCCTCTGGGGACGGCACGGGTTCCCCGGCTCCTCACAGGTCACACAGGTGACCTCAAGCAGGGGACCTGATGCAGGTGACCACACACAGGGGACCTTAATAACCACACACAAGTGACCACACACAGGTGCCCCTCCTGCTCCCAGTCCAGGTGCTGCCGTCCCCTCTGTGGAACCCCAGGGGCCCCGGATGACCCACATGTCCACTCCTCAGCAGACCCTGGAAGTCCACTCTGTCCTCCTTCATTATCGTCCCCAGAGAATCCTTGCCATCCAGGGAAACCTAGGGAGGTCACTTTTCTATCCCTTTATGTCTGGTTCTGGGGGCCTGCAAATTAAACACAAGGTGCAGATTATCCGCAGGGGGAAAAAAACACCACAAACTTTGTTTAACTGCTCGTGGGAGCTCATAAAACAAGTCGCCCGTAAATGTCTAAAGTTAGATGCTTAAATAACCGGAAGGGAAGGAAAGGGCCTGGACAAGAAGGTATTGTTTCTCCGGGAAGACGAACGTGTTTTTAAGAGAACAAGATGGAGATAAGCGAGTCGTGGCAGTGTCTGATTGTGCAGGCGCCAGTGGCCTCCTCCGTCTTCTTCCGGCCATAAAAAGCGGGACTTGATGAGAGCGTGCCATTTTTCTCTCCTTCCTGGAATGAAGTCATTGGCAAGAGGGGGGTTTACGGTGGCCTCCTTCCCAGAAGTGTGCGACGGTCACTCAGCTCACCCAAGCTGCAGGGAGGGCCCTGTGCTGGTGGGGTCTCACGCCCAGTTTTACTGTGAAATGGTCTTTGCTGCAACTCCGGGGATTAGGGTCACCGTCCACGTTGGCTACAGACAAAAAAATAAATAAAAAACAAAATCTGGGCCATTGACCCTCTTCTCTCTGTGTTTCTTTTTACAGAGCGGCTCCCCGAAGAGAGACCCTGTGAGTATCTCTCTCCTCCCCAGAATCCTGTGCTCCAGCCATTAAAGACCTCACAGATGATCTGAGCTCAGCCACAGTCCCCGGGGGGGCCCATTGGTGGTCACCAGCCACCACTGGCCAGAAGAGGCGGGCTCCGGCCAACCTGGGCGCACGGTGCGTACCGCACACGGAGCAGCCTCTCGTGCAAACCAGCTGCTCCCGGCTCAGCTCAGAATGCACACTGGGCCGGGCAGGACCCACCTGGGATTGCAGAGGGACCTCAGAAATAAGGACCTAGTTAGTGGAGGGTCCTGAGGTGGGCTCCTCCTGGGTCAGGGGGCCCTCATGCAATGGACGTGTCCCTCCCAAGAGACAGAGGAAGGATCACGTGGGGCAGCAGGGTCCTACGCCTGCAGGTGCTGGTGGCTCCTGCACCTGGGAGCCTGATTCTCAGGTCCCCCGCTGAGCCCTGACCTTCCACCGGCTCCCGCAGCCCGTGGACCACAGTCTGAGTGGCCCAGAGAAGCGGAAGGAGGGTCAGGATCCACCTGGGGACATATGTGGGCAAGGCCTGCTCTGCCCCCTGCAATTCCTCACTCTGCCCCTGGGGGCGCTTCAGAACCTCATCTGCCCCAGGCAACTTAATACCCGGATGTAGCTACTGTAATTCCTCCGTCTGCCCATGGAGGCGCTGCAGAGCCTCATCTGCCCCAGGAGACTTAATGCCCCTGGATGTGGCTACTGCAATCCCTTGGTCCACACCCTGGGGGGGCTGAAGAAGCTCACATGCCCCAGGCAACTTAATCCCCGGATGTGGCTACTGCAATTCCTCCGACCCACCCTGGGGGCACTGCGGAGCCTCACATGTGCATCTGCCCCAACAGGCATTAGTTCCTGGATGTGGTCTGTGCAATTCCTTAGTCTGCCCATGGAGGCGCTGTAGAGCCTCATCGGTCCCAGGAGACTTAATCCCCGGATGTGGCTACTGCAATTCCTCCGTCCCACCCTGGGGGCGCTACGGAGGCTCACGAGTCCGTCTGCCCAGGGGGCGTTAATCCGCGGGTGTAGCTACTGCAATTCCTCAGTCCGCCTCTGGGGGCGCTGTGGAGGCTCCCGTGTCCATCTGCCCCAGGTGATGTCAGTCCCCGGGATGCCCAAGGTGCTGGCCAGTGCTGAAAGGTGTGACCAGGTCGCCTTCTCCCAGCTGCCGTAGGGAATGGAGATGGCCACTGGCCCAGAAGGAGGAGAGGTCCTGATCCTTCCCTTGCCCCTGCCCAGCTCAGAGATGTCCCTGTGGATCAAGGGCACGAGGTCTTTGCCGCTCTGACCACCGGGCAGCTGATCTGCTCCTCCCGGCCTCTGCAGCTGTAGACCCCTCCGTGGGGGGACAGGTGGCCTGGTCCAGGAGGGCACCTGTGTCCTGTGCATGTCCTTGGGGCGCCACAGGCAGGGAGCAGAAGACACATGTCCGTGTCCAGCCCAGGCGTCCAGCGACCCTCAGGGGCCGCGAACATTCGTGCTGGCCCCCCTGCCCGGTTCCCCCTCGGTCCCCAGCACGGACCCCTTTTCCTTTCAAAGGTCTTTCTAGATGGGAAAGACGACAACGAGTACTGGCCACCCAGCTCCGACTCGCGCACAGAGAACACCGTGCGCCTGAGGGTCAGGTACCAGCGCAACGAGATCTGGAGCGAATGGAGCCGGACGCTGCGCTTCGGTAGGTGCCCGGCTCCCAGGCGGCTCCTGGGGCCGTGTGGACGCTGAGCCGGCCACGGGGGCACCCTCTGACTCAGTCCCGCCACCTGATTCACCCCGTCTGTGCTGGGAAGTGCTGCTGAGAGTCTGCCCAGGGCTAAGTCCTGCATGAGGCTGGCCTCTCTCGCGCGCTCCCGGATTCCCCAGGAAGGAGGCTCCCGGCAGGGTCCTGGAGATGAGATGACCACATCTATGCATGACACCTGCCAATCAGGGCGTCCTGGGGTGCAGACGCCTGCAGGGAACGGAGAATCTGGAGAATGGTTCTGCCCTGTCCCCATGATGGGGTGCTGGCTTGTCCTCACTGGGTCGCCAGGTCAGAGTCTGCAGTCAAAAGGGACCACAAGCCAGGGGACTTGAGAGCTTTGCAGAAATCCATGCTCTGCCAGGTGCCTGAAGCCACCCGGGCTGGTCCAGTCACTGGGGAGCCTTGCACCTGGACAGGCCACCATTCCACATGCATTCCTTTGGCTGTGGAATGATTGATTGATGGTGTCCATTTCTTTGGATGTAAGCGAGGTGTGTCAAGGTGACCATCCCCGAGAAGGATAGCGCTGGGGTTGCGCCCTTAGAGTGTTCCACAGGGGCTCAGGGCATTGGAAGAGCCCCTGGGGACACAGGTGGACAGGGACCAGGGAAGGACCGACTCTCAGGTGAGGGCCACTGACCTTGGAGCGCCAGCTTCCCCAAGTCCCTCGGACCCTGTGCTGGGGAATTCTCTCTTCTTCAGATGCAGCCCTGATTCCTGTCCCCAGCTGAAGACAGGAAGTGGTTGTGCGTAGAGCCCGGCTACTGGTCCCTCTTGACCCTCTGCTCGTCTTCCTCATCAGGCATCCCAGAAGAGGGACACGGCAGCATCCCTGTGACCCTGGTGGTGCTGGTGGTGGGGGCAGCCACCCTGTCCACGGTGGTCCTCATGGTCCTTTGCAAAAGGTGACTTGTGAGTGGCGTCGAAACTATCCCACTTGGCAAAGTGGGTCAGGCCCCCATGACCACGGGCTGCGTGACCGTTTAGACCACAAGAGCAGAGCAGGCAAATCCGCAGCGCTGACCAGACTAGGGTTGCTCAGGCCGGGACCAGGAGGGCACGCGGAGGGACTGCTCATAGGTGCAGCCTCCTTTGTGATAATTCGAATGTTCTGGAACTGCACAGAGCCCATGGCTGTGTCCAGGGCTCCTTATAAGAGGGCTGGGCGTGTCGCTCCGTGGTAGAGCAGTTGCCGAGCATCAGCAAGGACGTGGGCTGCGTCCCTATCATTGCAACAAAAACGGGGCTGGAGTGCGAATTGCCCCATTTCTTCAATTCGCCAAATTTGCAAAGGTAACGCCAGCTCCGCCCCCTGCAATTCCTCCGTCCACCCCTGGAGGCGCTGCGGAGCCCAACATGCGCATCTGCCCCGGGGGACTTAATCCCCGGATGTGGCCACTGCAATTCCTCGTCCGACCATCGGGGCGCTGCAGAACCCCATCTGCCCCAGGCGATTTAATCCCCGCAGGTGGCTACTGCAATTCTGGAATCCGCCCATGGGGACCCGGATGTGGTCACTGCGATTCCTCGGTCCACCCATGGGGACGCTGCAGAGCAGCACTGCACATCTGCCCCAAGCGGCATTAATCCCAGGACGTGGCTCCTGCAATCCCTTAATCCGCCAATAGGGGCGCTGCCGAGTCTCACGTGCGCATCTGCCCCAGGCGCCTGAATCCCCGGATGTGGCCACTGCAATTCCTCGGTCCGCCCATGGGGGCGCTGCGGAGCAGCCCTGCGCGTCTGCCCCAGGCGCAAAGTCTCGCCTTGTGCGTTACAGAGCGGAGGGGTTTTCAAGCTCCCTGCGGTCTGCAGGGGTCACTGCACCTAGAGGGGTCACTTGCACTTTCATGCGGGATTCACACGTCATGGAAGCCCCCGGGTACCTGCGCACACCTGGCCAAGAGCTGTGTGCTGCGTGTGGTGAAAGGGAGGGCCTTGCCCTGTGCCCAGCCTCTCCCCAGGAGGACGTCCATCAAAGGCGTGGGGCCCAGGGGAGCTCTGGGGGGGCTGGTCAGTCTTGGGTGCTGAGGGAGCCCGGAGCCCCTTAGTCCTGCAGGTTCAGGATGGACCTCAGGGGCGCACTGACCCCCGAGCCCCGTCCCCAGCCCTGTTTTGCATTTTATTGAGAGACAGGGTCTCCCTGAGCTGCTTAGGGCCCCCTTTGGCTGAGGCTGGCTTTGAACCTGTGATCCTCCTGCCTCAGCCTCCCCAGCTGCTGGGATGACAGGCGTGGGCCACGTGCCCGGCTGGTGCACGCGCAGTTTGACCGACTGACCCCCCAGACAGGGCTCTGGAACTCTCCTGGGGGTGACACATCCCCGCTCCGGGGGGCGGGGGGGGGGCTCCGTTTCTCTGCGGAGCTGTCGCCCCAGAACTTGTGACAGGGGCATCCGGGTACAAGAAAGCCCTCCTCGGCTCCTGCTCCTTGTAGAGCGACCCTGACGGGCAGCCCACGGGCAAGCCAGGTCCGGTGGGCCCATCCAGTGGACGGAGCCGCGCCCCGGAGGAGCCGGACGCTGCCCTTCAGGCTCCCTGTCCTCGGCCAGGTGCTCGCTGTGGCGAAGGCTGTTCCCGCCCATCCCGCGGGTGAAAGGGGAAGTGACCAGCGACTTCGTGTCAAATCAGGTGGGTCCCCAAGCTGCAGCGGCTGAGCGTGACTGTCCCGCGGCAGCCCTTAGCAAGGGGACAAGGACAGCACTGTGCCTTGGCTGAGGCTGCTCTGGGCCCAGCTGGACACCAGGAGCCCGAGACCCCAGAGACCCTGCCGCACCCACCACGGAGACCTCTGTGTCCAGCACGGAAGGTCCTGAGTGGCGTGGGGAGGTGGGGAGGGAGCAAGGTCCTCTGAGCTGGTATCAGAGCCCCCCCCCCATTCCTTTTCTTGGCTGTGTAATATTCCACCGGGTATCTGGACACTGTTCTGTGGATCTCTTGAAACACCGGTGGACACTTGGCTGTTGTGGGCAGTGCTGGTCTCGGACAAGCCTTCCTGGCGGGACAACCAGAGGGTCATCTGTGGACCATCTCACCCGTGTGATTTCTTCTCCCTCCTAGGTCACCTGGGTCGAGTCCCAGCCTCCGCCAGACCCCCAGGAACCCGAGGTCGTCCTTGCCGTAGAGGAAACGCCGTAATTGGCCCGTGGACGAGCAGACAGACCGTTCCATGCCCCGGCCCTCTCCCAAAGGTGTCCCGGGACGGGCTCCGACCCTCCTGGGGAGATCCTGAAGCGCACCGGGTCCTCCTCAGCCTCTGCCTCCTTCCCCCAGGAAGAGATAAGCCGGGCGCCGCCGCTCACGCCTGTACTCCCGGATGCTTGGGAGGCTGAGGCAGGAGGACGGCAAGGTGGAGGCCAGCCTCAGCAACTCAGCGAGGCCCTAAGCAACTCAGAGAGACCCTGTGTCTAAATAAAAAAAAAAATAAAAATGGCTGGGGACAGGGCTTGGGGCTGAGCCTCCCTGGGTCCCCTCCCCGGCCCCCCAAACCAGAGAGAAGCCGTGTATCCTAAACGGCGAATTAAAGATTTTAATTGCAAAACCTCGCGGGTTCGAGATAAGGGTCTTTCAAAAGACTTCCTCCGCCTGAAGAAACCCCGGCTATCTGGCTGTCCCCGCGGCCAGCAGGACACGGGGAGCCCGAGACCCCAGAGGTCCTGTCGCAACCCCGGGGAGCCACGGCCTCCAGCCGTCCCTGCTGATAAGGGGTCGGGGGTGACGCAGCACTGAGGTTGGGACAGGGGACCGCGGAGCCCGTAGAGAAGTCCTTCTGCAAGACGGAAGCCCCCCGCCCAGGGAGGACACAGTGCACTGTGTGTCACCCTGGGTCCCTGGACACCAGCCCGGGGACTGTCCGAGGGGCTCCTGGGTGTCGGCCAAGACCCAGGACGATGGACCAATGGGACCTGCCCATTCGCAGGCAGCACCAAGAGGCCCGAGGGTCCGTCGTCATGGCCATGGGGACGTGTGGAGTAATGTGTGTCCCCCCAGATCGCGGGGGTGAGTCCTGCTGCCAGGCCTGTGGCCAGACGCGCTCTCACTGGGAAAGTTCCCTAGGGAAGCCCCTCATCTGGGGGAATCCCGCAGCAAACTGTGAGGTCCCAGAGGCCAGGCCCGCCTACGCCGGGGGACAAGGACGGCCTCTAGTGAAGGGTCCTGAGATGGGCTCCTCCTGGGTCAGGTGGCCCTCGTGCAATGGCCGTGTCCTCCCAAGAGACAGGAGGGGACACAGGCCCAGGGGAGGAGCCTCGTGAAATCCTTTAATTAACCACCCCTCAGCCCCTTCACTGCAAAGTGACTCAGCTGTGGTCTGGAAGTTGTGGCTCCTTCTCTTGTTTTCCGCCACCTTCTCTCTCCACGGGGGGAAACGCTGACTCCAGACGCCCACCTGTCCCCAACCGGAGCTTGGGACACCGCCCCGGACATGGCCCTGGGACTGCAGGGCAACGTAGCTGGGCAGAAGCAAGGTGTCCCCGTCCAGTGTGACTCTGGGTGAGTGGCTCTCAGACCCCCGGCGCCCAAGTCCTCAGGGCGCCCTGCAGAGCCTCGCCTCTTGGGCAGGTCAGTGGGCTCCAGGGGCCTCCGTCAGCCTCCCCGGGTGTGTGGGTCACCTTTTCTTTACTGTGACAAAATACCCGAGGAAAACGACTTCGAGGAGGAAAAGGTTTGTTTTTTTCTTTCTTTTGTAGGTGAGACAGCATCCAAAATATGTCAGATATAATATAAATACGAAATATCTACATGACATAGAATATAGAGAATAATGTGATATATACATAGAATATATGCAATATGTACGATAATATATAAAATAGCACCCAATCACCATAGAGCCAACGGAACAGTAGATGATAATGTGGCCTATTAAATGACCTTTCATAGAATCCCATGTGTATAATATATACCCACAAAAAGACAATATTTATATCATTATATATGAATACATGTGATTCTACATAAAAGGAGATCAAATAATAGATCAAATATAATAATATGATGCAGTGAGATGTTTTTATATATTTATTATACTATATATTTTATATTTTATACTCTATATAATTATATATTATATACTATTATGTCATATATAATTATGTTATGTATAATTATATTATTATGTATATTATATAATATAATATACATATATATATTATATGATTATATATAATATAATAATATATAATAATATATGATAATATAATATATAGTATATTATCATGCTATATTATATATAGTTATATTGCATATCATATATTATGTATGTTATATATTATACATCATATTATATCTTGTAATATTACATATTATACATTATAATACTATACATTATCTTGTGATGTCAGATATTATATATTATGATATTAATATATAATATCTTTTAATATTATCTATTAAAATAAATAATAATATTAAATATTATTATTTAATATTATCTATTATTACATACCATATATTATATATCATCATATATTATTTGTTATGTATTATATATTATTATGCATTATTTATCGTATCTTGTAATGTCATATATTATTTGCGTTATAGATGACACAAGGTGCGTGACTATATCAATGACAACCGCCGGCGATGTGATGACATATCGAGGCAATATCGCATCGTATATAAATCATACGCGCTGCATCACTGCGTATGAACAGATATCCCCACATAAGTGCACGGTGAATGTCACACAGCCCGTCACTGTGACCCTGCGATCGTCTATATTAACCCTGACAGACTGAGCCGGAGGCACAGACTCACGCCTGGGATCCCAGCCGCTCTGGAGGCTGAGGCAGGAGGATGGCCAGTTGGAGGCCAGCCTCAGCCACCCAGCGGGAACCGTCTCTGGATACTCCACACGAGGGCCCGGGAAGCGGCTCGGGGCTGCAGCCGCTGGGTAGAGGGACGCCCGAGAGTCCCCTGACTGGGCGCCTCCTGCCTGCAGCCCCTCCTGCAGAGCTGCCCTGACCCTGCTGATGGCCCTGTGTCATTGGGCGTCGCAGGCTGTCCCTGGAGCTGGTGAGCTGGTTTCCAGGGGAACCACCGGCTGTCCCTGCCCAGCCCAACCGCCGGCCTGCACAGGTGCACCTGGCTGTGTCGAAACGGCCCTATTTTGGGTCCCCACATCCCAGCTGCACCCCGTGGCCTCCACTGGCCCAGAGCCTCTTCCCGTTTCCTCCTTTCTGTTCCTCGTGGACTCCCCACCCCTGTCCCTGGCACATGCACAGCCCTGACCTGCCAAGGCCTCCGCTCCTCCTCCTCCAGCACCGGGGGCCTCGACCCTCCGTCCTGTCCCACACCAGGCGCCACAGCACACTTTAAAAGTCCCCCAGGGCTCCAGGTGGGCAGGGGGATTTCCCAGCTGGACCTCTCCTGGCCGTGCCCGGGACGCTGGGCGTCTTGGCAGGCAGCCCTGGGTGCTCGGGGGTCCGATTCCTTGGCACTGATTACCGAATAAGAAAACCTGGGGGCGCCTGGGATCCCAGTGGCTCGGGAGGCTGAGGCAGGAGGATGGCAAGTTGGAGGCCAGCCTCAGCAAGGATCTAAGCAACTTAGGGAGACCCTGTCTCTAAATAAGACAGGAAAGGGCCGGGGCTGGGCTCAGTGGGGAAGCACCCCTGGACTCCATCCCTCTGCGGAAACAAGGGGTGGGGAGGAGGGACAGAGAGACGGACAGGACCAAGGGGCAGGACAGAGGGACAGAAGGCACAAGCCCCTTCCTCCAGGTCCCTGCTTTCCAACAGCTGGGGAGAGCCCTGTGCCGGTCCCCAAGAGCCGGGTGACCCCTTAAGGTCTGGCCCATCTCTTATCAGAGCATCTGGCAGCCCAAGTGTCCCCAGGGACAGCTCAGCCGCCCTCTCCTGACCGCCCCTCCCTGTGCCCAGACCTGGCCCTGCCCACATCTCCCAGTACCCTGCTCTGTGTGTCTCTGGCCCCGCCCACATCTCTCAGTGCCCCGCCCTGTGCATCCCTGTCCCCGCCCACATCTCTCAGTGCCCCGCCCTGTGCATCCCTGGCCCCGCCCACATCCCCAGTGCCCCGCCCTATGCATCCCTGGACCCGCCCACATCTCCCTAATGCCCCGCCCTGTGCATCTCTGGCCCCGCCCCACATCTCCCCAGTGCCCCGCCCATCCATTCCTGGCCCCGCCTACATCTCCCTAATTGCCCCGCCCTGTGCCTCCCTGGCCACGCCCACACACCCCTGTACCCCGCCCATCCATCCCTGACCCCGCCCACATCTCCCTAATTGCCCCGCCCTGTGCATCCCTGGCCCCGCCCACATCCCCAGTGCACCGCTGTCCATCTCTGCCCGTCTCTGCCCAGGACCAGATTGTAAACGCCCCCAGGTGGCCAGTCATGCAGCGGGTGGCTGTCCACCGGCCCACGGCTAAGGTGTCCCCTCAGCACAAGCCATTTCTCCCCGTCTGCTGGACCATGGTTTGTGCACCGAGGTCCCAGGCCAAGAGGGACCTGGCCACAGCACCCTGGCCTTTCAGACCTACTGTGTGCAGAACGGCTGGATTCTTAAAAGGACACGCATCGCCCTGGAGGAGGGACAGCCTGCCCGTCCCCTGGGGCAGGGACAGCTTGCATGTCCAGCAGGGGCTGCCCGCCCGCAGGATACGTGACCAGGGCAGGTGGCTGTCGAATAAATTCCTGGGGATCCCGGAAAAAATAGCCACATGTCCCAACACAGGAGTCCAGCACCCCCGGCCCTGGAGGGCGGAGGCTGGACCAGGGTCCCTGGGTGACCTCCCTCCAGGGCTCCAGGGGGCTCCTCCTGCCTCTCCAGCTCCTGGGCTCCAGGTGGCCCTGGGCTGGTGGCCCCTCACTGCAGTCTCCACGGGGCTCGTCCTCTGGGTCTGTGTCCCCTCCTCTGTCTCTTGGGAGGACACTGCCCCTCGATAATCCACGAGGGTCTCAGGTTAACTGCTCCTGACCCCCCCATTCCCCACTGGGTCCTGCTTCTAGGCTCCAGGTTGGCGTGGACACTGTCCCCCCCGGGGGCTCCCGAGGGAGGCCTCAGGGTCGGGGAGGAGGCCCGGGAGCGAGGCCAGGGAGGAGGCCGGGAGGTTGTCTGGGGCGTCTTTGCTGAGCTCAGGGACACGCCTCTTGCAACACAGTGAAGCCAAGCCCCGGGTCAGCAGCCGGTGGCCGGCCAGGACCTGGCCTTGAAACCCGGGCCGCTGCCTCATGGCCACGCGGGGCTCCTCCCGGGATGGCGGAGGCGGAGGCCGCAGAGGCCGGGCCCTGGGTGCTTATCAGGTGGCTTTTTTACTACGGCAGGAAGTTACTCAACCCCAGCGGCGAGTGCTGAGCAGTAATTATCAATGCCACAAAGAGGAACGCGGCGCGGGGACCCAAGGGGACAATGACACTCCGCCAGGAGGGAGCGACTGGCCTCGGGACCGGGCGCCGCTGACCCCCAGGAGGACCTGACCCGGGGCCTCCGGGAGGCGCCGCCCGCAGCCTGCACGACGCCCCCAGAGGAACCAGCAAGTTCGGTTTCTCTTTGTGGAGACTTTTTCCAGTAAACGAAAATCAAAGACAGCGACAGACTCGGGGGACACCCGAGTGGGAGCCGAGGAGGAGCCGGGCTGTGCTGTCACGGGCTGGTAAGATGCGCTGACCCCGGGGGGACAAGGGACAGAGGGCTGGGGACGCCGCTCCTTCCCACAGGGCAGACCCACAGCTGGCCACAGGGCCTTTGGACGTGCCCTGGGTGAGCTGAGGCCGGGCGTCCTGGCCACCCAGGATCCTGGACAGGGCAGCTCAGAGTCTCAGCTGGGAGAAGCCGACTCAGTGCCCAGCGATGGACCTTTGGGTTTGGCAAGGTGACAGGTCAGAGGTCATTGTGACATTTCCCACCTTTTGGACGCAGCCTCCTGGGCAAGATGGACCGGCCCGTGCTTCTCCTCTAGTATTTCTGGGACGCAGCCCAGGTCCAGCCTGGGTCAGGGGTGGGCGTCCAGGGCTGGATGGCCAGCACCTGTCTGGGGAGCTGAGAGTGGCCTTTCACGGTGTCTGCCAGATTGTCAGAGGCACATGGGACACAGCTCACGGGCGGTGGCTTCCGCCTTCCCAGTAGCCAGAGGTGGAAATCATCCAACTGTGTCCCTGGGTGGAGGCATTCGGGCTCACATGTGGCCTGTCCACTCGGTGGAATATTAGTCAACCATGAAAAGGGATGGAGGTCCACCCGCAAAATGGAATATTACTCAACTGTGAAAAGGCATGGAGCTCTGAAAGCTGCTTCGTCAGACACGAAATCTGGAAGGCTGAGGCAGGAGGATGGCCAATTGGAGGAAATATTCTAAGTCAGGCGACAGAAAGTGGTTTCAGGGGCTGCCAGGGGACCTGGGGACGCACTGAGCCTCGCCTGACAGGCCTCCCTGGACCGCAGACCGCAGAGGTCCCCTCCACGGTCCACCCTTTACCCGGTCCCTGGAGGACCCAGTGACGGGAAAAATCTCAGCCAACCTCGCGGGGGACCCCCGGGGCTCGCACAGGCTGGCCAGGCAGCCTTCGGTCCACCTCCAAAGAGGCCAGCCTCCTGGGGTCCCCCGTGGGGCCTCCCTAGAGCCGGGTGTTGGCCGGCCTCTGGGACCCGGAGCCCGATCCTGGCCCAGGGCCACCAGCCGTCTAACCAAGGGCGATAATGAGGCTCACCCGGGAGGCCACCCG